>NW_017308292.1:58976-71394 GCF_000935625.1 Nanorana parkeri | reverse complement strand
GACCAAACACAGTTTCTTGTGGACTAAGTCAGCCCTGGCCAGTGTCTTTTGCTAAACTACTTAACAACTCCAACACAGGAATTGTGCAGAGGAAACCAGACATAATTTGAATTTCTGACAGCAACAGGTTTATTTTTTTTTTGCACTTTTCAAACAGTTAGCAGAATCCTTCCAATGGTATAATAAATAGTGTGAAAATAAGAGTTCATCGTTAGTGTTTACAGCACCTTAAAAGTACCACCATAGTAGGGAAATTTAATAAATCAGGTGTAGACTACATTTTAGCAGTGCAATAACAGAAAAGAGCTTGTCTAAGGCTCTGTACTGCAAGATCATCGTGTATCCAAAACTGACTCCAGAAATGAAACAGAAAACCATTATAGAATGTTATAACTTTTTACCAGCACTAGTTGGTCTTTTAGCTTGTAAATGGGGAGACTCTCCCTTTGCTCAATAATTGACATCTGAGTCTTCTTCCCATAGGAGGCCTTGTTTCCACCAAATGCATGTTTTTTCCATTCTGGAATATCATTTGGCATCATTCCAATACCCCTCATGTTAGCAGCAATCTGTCTGCCGTCAACTGTGGGAAAAAAAACCACAATCAGATGGTAAACATAACTGAAAATATAAACAAATATTTTCTAGTAAAAATACAGGAGGAGGAGGGAAAACTATACCACTCTATATAAAAGAGCGCCTTAAATCCACTCTCCAGACGTGATGGAACATAGTCACAATTTCAGATTTCACAGTCATTGCCGACAACTGAAAATGTAATTATGTCAGAGGACAAATGCTCAATTTTTCATTTTTTTTTTCAATAAAGGGTATAATTTTACAACTAAGCATGTAGAGCAGAAAACAGACCATCAGGCAAAGGGTCCACCCAGTGTTTGTTCAGTCCCATAGGAATAGAATCCATTTCAGCTTCCCTTTGTGCTTGTTTTACTTCTCTTCTTTCTTTAGCCAAAGCACTCTGCATCATTGCTGCTTGAGAAAGAGAACCATCAGGGTTCTGCAAAGAAAGATTAAGAAAATAATATATGGTATTATTGACAGGAGAATTGTGATCAAGGCTGTGGAAAAATCAATATAATATTTAGCAAAACAAACGCAAATTCTCCAACACATCTTTACCTTCACTATTTTTATAGGGCTCATGTCCATGCTCTGTTTTGTATGTCCTCTGAGGAATGGGGGCTCCTCCTCCACCAGTTCAATTTCCAGATCTTCATCTGACCAACACAAAACAGGTGGAAACACTTAACACATGGTAACAATTCAGTGAAGACGTGTACTCTATCAAATCCAGGTACTAATTAAGAAAATAAAGATTCTTAACATACATGATTTGTTTTTATGGTTTTGGACAGTGGTTGAAGGGTTAAAACCTCTGTCGGAATTATATAGTCTGTGCCCCCACAAAGAAGGTTCATTCTCTCTATTTGTCCTGGTGACCATCATCAAAAGGTTATAGTTGTCACCAGAACAGGAAGGTGAAATCTTCCAGAACTCCTGTTCTGGTGGTTAACATCTTAAAGAGGATTTCTCTTCACCCAAAGGGACACAGTCAACTAAAAATAAACTGTTTTTTTACGCTCTTCAAATCTCAAACATAAATTATATCAAAAAGGTAAAATGCAAGTCCCATTACTGTAAAGGTAAGTCACATAGGACAAAAAATGAGCCGGAGAAGAAATGGAGAGCGGACCAAGCACCACAGGTTTTTACACTAGAAAAAGGACCCGACATGCTGGCACCTAGGGTTAAAAAAATAATTTTCTTCACATAAAACAGTGAACCTTGAGACACGTTTTACCAAAAAATTATTTACCTTCTTCATCATCCACCTTGGGCAGGATACCAGTCTCCTCATCAAAATCCGGAAACTCCTCTTTAGAAAGAACATTAGCTGCAATCATCTAAAAGGGAAAGAAATGTAAGCTGTCCCGATTAGAAACAAAATGACTGCTACAGACTAGAAAATTCTAAACACTTGCTTGCACATTTTAAAGTGGTTGATGCAACATGTTTTGCATCAGAAATACTATTATCTTACTATTAACATACTCTTAACTAGGGATGCACCGATATATTGGCCGCCGAAACATATCGGCCGAAAATGGCACTTTTGGCATAATGCCAAAAGTGCAATTTTCCTGCCGATACAGCAGCGTATCCCAGGTTTCTTTCCTCAACGCTGGCCGCTGCTCTGTGTCCCAGCGGGTAGGAGGGAAACTGCGATAGCCTGCCGAGCGCTGCGGGAGTAGAGCGCTGTGAGCGGCCGGCGTCTATCACAGGAGGCTGGGCTCTCCTCTACATCGCTCGATCAGACACCTGTGACAGCGTGTCAGAGAGAAGAGTAAGGTACACACACTCAGCGATCACTGAGTGTTTGTACATAATTGAGGACATGGTATGTTAACTATATCCTCAATTATGAATGAATGGGAGTGATCTACATCCCCTCCTGTTCATTCATAATTGTAGTTATACTAAACATACCATGTCCTCATGTTATCAATGAACAGGAACACTCAGAGGATTACTGTTCATTGATAAGAGGGGACACAGAAAAAGAGATTGAGGACTTTGTGTTCTCAATCTCTTTTTCTATTTTAAAAAGGGAAATATCAGGGGTCTGTTAAGACCCCCAGTATTTCCCCGAAGCCCCTAAAAGTAATGTAAAAAGTAAAAATATTTAATAAAAAAATGAAAAAAATTAAAAAGTTTCTAAAAAATAAACAAAATATTTGAAAAAAATAAAATAAAAAACATTTTCGGTATCTGTTCCGGCCTGACAATTTTTTTTATTTTGGTTTTAAAATTTCCATTTCGGTGCACCTCTACTCTTAACCTTTTGAGGTGCAGTAGTCTGTAGAAACAAGACAAACGGGCATTAATCAACACAATCCCTGGAATTGAGAGACATGGGTGGCAGTGACATGAAAACTGTCAAAATGTTTCAACTAGGCAAAGATTCATATATTTGTCGGAAAAATTTACATAAATTTGTTGCATGGAGGCATATGGGAGGTGGCACTGAGGTCAGAGTGTCCAGACTGCACAGCCGTCAACGTCCTAGTAACCAGTGATGGGGCCCGGCCCAACACTAAACATTCTGTCCGGTCTCTGTACACCAACTTAGAGTTGGTCTTAATTACCTTCACTTTCCTTATCTACGACAGTAATTATTTTTCAATATGTCGTGGTCATAGCAAAAATCTGCGGAAATGGCACAAATGTGTCAGAACTCAATGAAACGGTCACAAGGCTTTCAATAATTAGGTGCAGGGCTTTCTAAAGTGTCACCCCAGGGAAAGAAGTGAAGTACAGCCTGTATTTCTGGCAGGATCGGAAGGCATCTCACTACTATTAGCAGTCTGACAAAAAAAAAAAACAGGGGAAAGTGTGCAAACAAGGGCTGAGCAAAATGTAATTTTGAAAAGTGCATACCTGTTTAATTTCCCACTTTTCTGGGTCAGAAATCTTGGTGAGACGTTTTCTTTCCAAGGTATCATCTTCTACTTCAGGAGCATTTACCAAAGAAAGATGGCTAGGCCTGTCTGGATTCCTCATTGAAGCTTCTTCATTGTTCTCACCTACAAGGTTCCTTCGCCTGTTAGGATTCAAATCTTCCCCTGTATCCTGATCCACATCCTGTGTTAGAATTGGCAATATATTATAGACGAAATACATGCAACAAACAAAAAGGGCCTGCAAATTGCAACACAAAAAAAAAAAACACTCCAATTTATAATTTTATCTAAATCTCTCATGTCCAGTCTGTACATGATGTCCCATGCAGATACAATTATAAACTACCACCCACCACTTTGCATGGCTGGTGGCTCTTAATCCCAGTTGTCCCCGACAGTTTGGGTCCCTACTGTCAATTGGGAAGTAATAAAAGTAGGCTGGATATCTCACTATGAAAAAAAAAAAGCCTTTGGCCTGCAAATGTAAACTGCCACCTATTGTACTGAACAACATTTGTAGTGCAGTATATTTAATATCAGTAATTATCAGATTACAGTGTTAAAATAAATATTACATTACAAACCAGGAAAAAGGATCAAAAAAAAAAAAAAAGGCTATATATATATATATATACATACATACACACACACACACAGATATGGACAAATTGTGGCTAATCTTTAACAAAAAAATGAACAAAAAAAGGGTACGGGGCCTGTTCACACCAATTCCAGTGTGTTCCAGCATGGTTAGCTGCCACACCGCCAACCCCCCTGCCTGCAGTGTGATTGCCCACAACAGAACACGTGGCACATCAATACAAGTGTTACGGTCCGCTCAGAAAAAATAACGCATGCACTAATTTTTGCAATCGCACCAGACTGGAATGCAGGCATTGCTGGTGACTAGGGAGCATGGAGACGGCTTCGCGGCTAATCAGGAAGCCAGGCGGTGAGCCATTACAAGCTGGCAGCGGGTTCCTTAAAAGGAGAACTATGGGGTTAAGGCTTTACCCCCATAGTTCTCCTTAGGGTAACGGGAGGACACAAACTAGCGTCCTCCTGTCGCCCTAAGCTCAGTATACCGCGAGCTACAGCTCGTGGTATACTGAGACGCCACAGTTGAAGCGGATCCCGACAATTATGTCTGGATCAGCCCAGCTGCGTAAGTGACAGCTGGCTCTGCCTATCTAGAGGCAGAGCCAGCTGTAACCGGCCCCTCCCCCGTCCGATCCGCCAATCAGCGCTGGCGGATCGGAGCATGGAGGGGGGAATCCAGCCCCTCCCGTCACGGCAGAGAGCTGTGACAGGATCGAGAGGTGAGCGAACGCCGGTATGTGTTCGCTCACCTCCCGATCTACTGAGCCGACCTGCGACAGTCTCATTGTCACAGGTCGGCTAGAACTATGAGGTGAGTGAAAAGCACTCACCTCATCGTTCGCCTTTAATCCGGGAACACACACACACGTTTCACCAAATGGCTTATTTATAGAGAACTAGTGAATGCTATGAATAAGCCATTTTGTGAGACATGTTAGTATTGAAGGAGCCTGCGTTTGTTTACAGCATATTTTGACTTCAGCAATAAACATTGTCCAGTATGGTACCAGTCATTTGTGTAGCAATTGTTTCTACAAGAATTAGTATCAAGCTGCAGCATGCTCTTCTTGCCTGCACCGACAAGAGGGATGGGGCATGTGTGACTACAGGACAAGGAATATGAGCGGTATGTTTTGTGAGTTTTGTCAACAGAAGGCCGAGTTGTAAATGTTAACGGATAATCATAGAGGATCAAAGAAACCACTGCACTTATTCCTGCTCAGTTACTTTAGCTCCTTTTATTTCCCAATACTATGAAATGTACCAGTTTTGGGTACCTGATGAAGGGTGGGGATACCCAAAACCATAGCACAGTTCATAGTATCGGGTAAGAGTAAAAGAAAGCAAAAATTTAGAGTTAGATACCTGGTAACTGTTTCTAAGAACCTTTGAGGACAGCATCAGAGAGAGATAGGCTACTCCCACAGGAAACACATCACCCACACCTAAATAAAAAGAGCACAAGCCTAGCACACCTTAGTTAAAACATAAGAACCGAAGGATGCCATATTGCTAACTCATCTCCACCACCTGGAAACATACACATATACAGATTATGGCCAGTGGCCAGATTATTATGACCACCACATCAGTACTTCGTTGGGGCACGAGATGACTCCACGAGATGCTGAAAGGTGATGCGTTGAATCTGACACTGCACTGTTGCCCTTCTGTTGTCTTGTACCAGTCTTGCCACTCTCCGTTCTGCCCTAGCATTGACTAGTCGCTGACGGCCACAATTGGCACGTTCAGACCCAGATTTTCAGCTGACAGTCCTGTCTTTAAACACTTTAAAAGGAGAACTATGAGGTGAGTGATTTTCACTCACCTCATAGTTCTAGCCGACCTGTGACAATGAGACTGTCACAGGTCGGCTCAGTAGATCGGGAGGTGAGCGAACACATACCGGCGTTTGCTCCCCTCTCGATCCTGTCACGGCTCTCTGCCGTGACAGGGGAAGGGCTGGATTCCCCCCTCCCCGCTCTGCCAGCACTGACTGGCGGAATGAACGGGGGCGGGTACAGCTGGCTCTGCCTTTAGATAGGCAGAGCCAGCTGTCAGTCACGCAGCTCGGCGGATCCCGGCACAATTGTCGGGATCCGCTTCAGCGTCTCAGTATACCGCGAGCTGTAGCTCGCGGTATACTGAGCCTAGGGTGATGGAGGACGCTAGTTTGTGTCCTCCCGTTACCCGGAGAACTATGGGGAAAAGACTTAACCCCATAGTTCTCCTTTAACAATGAGCCCCTCATTCAACGAATTCTGCTGTTTTGCTAATGCTCGCGCCAACAATCATCCCACGTTCAAGGGCTGTCAAATCGCGTTGTTTACCCATATCCTCTCAAAATTTCCACTCGCCCCCTCGCAATTTGCGAGTGAAAATTGCGTGGGGGCGAGTGGAACTTAAGCCATTGAGTCAGTCATGGACCGAGGATGACTTGCCCCTATGCTGCGGCCGTGGACCTTCCCACATTAAAGATGGCCGCATGACGGCCGCCATCTTTACTAAGGTCCGTAGTTTTCGCTTTTACAGAGCCGTGACAGCAGTGGGTGAGTGTGTCACGTAAAGAGTATTCATTCGGTTAGTTTTTATTGCTGCGTGTGTCCGTGGTCTGTCCCAGTGTTCTATCATTCCATCTGACCTGTAACTTGAATCCAATCAGATAAAGTCACGGGTCCGATGGAATGATAGAACACGGTAACTTCACGGAAGTCACAATACAGGGGAAGCCCTGGGGTGGACTGGCAGACCACGGGAGGGACCCCAGCAGCTTGTTGTGCCACAGGTCCCCTTCTTGCAGCCTGTGCTGCAATAACTATGCATGGCTTAATCTCAAGTGTCAGGCCCCTGCCAGCAGGTAATTGAGGAGAACATAGAGATGGGTCTGGGTGCTGTGTGTGTGTAATGCTCTGTGCGTTGCGCTGTGACTGCATGTGTAATGTCCTATGCGTTGTGCTGTGGCTGCATGTGTAATGTCCTATGCGTTGCGCTGTGGCTGTATGGGTAGTGCTGAGACTATGTGTAATGTCCTGTGCGTTGTACTGTGGCTGTATGTGTAATGTACTGTGCTGGTTGTGCCCTGTGTGTTATGCAGGGCAACTGGTGGAAAGTAACTTTTAAGGCCTGGCTAGTAGCTCAGGACCTGAAATTTTTAGCCACACACACACACACACCACTAAATCAGGCGGTATTCCCTGCTGTCCTGGAAGGTTCCTAGAAACAGAGGTACCAGGTACGCAACTCTAATTTTCTCTAGTCACCTTCCAGGACAGCATCAGAGAGGATAAGCGAGCACCATACTCACACTAGTCTGATCTTGGTTGACCGTTACGTCAACTCTATAGTACTTGACAACATCAACAGCCTGGGCCAGGTAGCCTTGATCTGGTGTAGCCCCTGCACTTACAGCCCATAAAGAGGCCAAGGCCCTCGTGGAGTGTGCCATAATATGCTCTGGTGGTTTTAAAATTTTGTAGATCGTAAGCTTGTTTGATTGCTAATTTAATCCACCTTCCTTTAGAGCTTTTAGAAGCTCTCGGGCCCTCTTTTGGTTCCGAAATAGTATGAACAGACTGTTCAATTTACCGACGCTCTCAGCCTTGTTCATGTACTGTAGCCGACAATGACGAACGTCAAAGCCCAGTAAAGCTGCTTCTTCCTCAATCGACGTATTGGTACCAAAGGGAGGAATTGCCACACCCTGTGTGCTGTGAAATACTGAAACTACATTAGGTAGGAAAGCCAGGTCTGGCTTTAATGCGATTTTGCCCGTAAGAACTGTGCGATAGGGACCCAATATCGGCAAAGCGTACGCCTCTGACTCGCCTAGCTGAAATAATGGCTACTAGCAGAGCCGTTTTAAATGTGACAATTTAAAAAACAAACATGCTTCAATTAGTTCAACCGAGTTTTTAGAAAAGCCTGTAGGACTTAATAATTATATCCTCACAGCAGTGACTAACCTGTGGCTATAAAAATCCACCAAGTATAAAACTTGGATGATAAAACAAAGGCTGAGCTTCATAACTACATCATAACCGGTAATGCTTTCACCACAGCAGAACGCCGTTATCTTGTAGAAAGCATAGTTACATAACTATACAAAGTATGAACTCAGGAGATAATACTGAGCTTCATACCTACACAGCGACCAAAAATGCCTTATTGAGACTGTAATCAGTTAATGTGTAGATCAGTGGTGGCGAACCTTGGCACTCCAGCTGTGCCAAAACTACAAATCCCAACATGCATCTGCCTCTGGGAGTTATGTCTGTGGCTGTCAGAGCCTTGCAATGCCTCATGGGACTTGTAGTTCGAAAACAGCTGGAGTGCCAAGGTTCGCCACCACTGGTGTAGATGGTTCAGATTTACAGAAGAACTGAATCCCATACTGAGATTCCCAACTATATCACAACCAATTATGCATTACTGAATCGAGTCAAAGTCCTGAAGTGTAGCATTACAAGTGTGGGTAGAAGGAACACAGAAGACATTCACAACCACCTCGTGAGGCAATAATGCTTACAATAAGCAGTCAAATGGTTATTCCGGACACAGTATATAAGCACCAGTAACGAAGGTATGCACAAATACTAAGATTCACAGTTGCCCTATGAACCAAAGATACTTCCACAAAAATAGAAATTTGGTTGCTTTGGAGGCAGTTTAATATGCTCATACCCATGGTATGCAGATATACTGAAATTCAGAACTACCTTATGGATCCAGCATGCTCACATTAAGCAGTAAAATGGTTATTACGGACACAGTATACAAGCACAAATAATGAAGGTATGCACAAATACTGAGATTCACAACTGCCCTACGAACCAAAGATACTTCCACAAAAATAGAAAATATACTCATTACACATGGTATGCGCAGATAACGAAATTCAGAACTATCTTGTGAAAAAATGCTTCCACTGAAGCAGAAAATAGTATACGGGGTCCAGAATAACCTAATGACAAAAACTAAGGCTTACACCCTACCAAGATTCAGAACTGCCCCATGGACAGATGACGCTTCCACTAAAGCCATAATGGAGAAAGTATATAAATACCTAACCACAATGTATGCATTAGGGCTGAGATTCATAAGTAATGAAGCTTTTAAAAAATAAGAAAAATTGTCCGTTATAGAGGCCGTATAGCCTTATACTTAGATACTAATATTTCTAACTTTCTCCTGGGCCAAGATGTTTAAACTGAGGCTGCAACTTGACTTTAGGAGGCAGTATAGTAATACTTAAAACAAGGTATGCACCAATACTGAGATACATGACCACCCCATGAACCAATGAAGCTCTCTTTAGAGCTGAAACTTGGTTATATTGGAGGCAGCATAGTAATATGCATCAATATCGAAATTCATAGATCACCTCCTAAACTAATGCTTATACTAAGCAGTAACTGGTTATTGCTGAGATCGCATAGAAATATAAAATACACCTATACATTAGATATGTACAAATATTGAACTTCATGACTCAATGCTTACTAAATAAGTAAATTGGCTATTTCTGAGGCAGCAATAGTAATACCAATACATGAGTATGCACAAGTATTGAGATAAACCTTTCAATCATAAGACAATTATGTTTCTACTCCACAGTCATTCAAATATTTATAGTTATTATAGAATACCAATACTCCCGGCATACCCAGATAATGCTTTCACAACGCAGAAGATTAACTTGTGGATAATATAACTATACAAGTGCCTAGAGAATAAAATCAGCTGCAAACACACATACTGAGCCCAATTATGCCTTCACCCCACAGGTGATAATCTCCAATGTATGCATCAATTGTACAAGAGATGCAGACCAGAGAAAGACTTCATACAGAGTCCACTTATGGCCAGGAAGTTATGTCTACAGCCACAACTACAGTAGAAAGGCATCATGGCACACTCACAAAACCAGCATGTAAAACAACATGTCTCACCACTAAGGATAATGACAGAGGTTTGGATACACGTCTTCAGCCGAGGATGTGTAAGCCGCACTGCCGCGCCAAGGCACCTCTTATAGCGCGGTCCTAACTCTAAACTATGAGAGTCTCCATCTTGGAGCACATGGGGGCAGAAGATATCAAATTGGGTGCAGGTTACTGTGTTACTGTGTAACAAATTGTTGAGTGCGTTTGTCATTTGTTTTGCTACAGCCACAACTAGCCACAGAAATATATTCCTGTATGTGATCTCTGTCCAAGAGATATGCAAACATAGCAACCCAGCTAACAAGCTCTTATCCTGGACTGGGAAAGTGCTGCACACTCTGCATTGTATCCAGAGTAATCAGTAAGGCCTTGTTCAGGCTGGGTTCACAACCGAGCGTTTTTATGCTCGTTTTTCCGTTCAGTGAAACAAACTTTTAATTACTTTACAACCATCGCACGATTTAAGTCGTGCGATGGTTGTAAAGTGTATGGCCAGCTTTAGCCTTGCGGCACCATGCTAGTTTAATTAGAAGTCCAACTTCTGCACATGTTAATAAGTGCATATTAACCAGCCCGTCTGCAGCACAATGCAGAGTACTAGCATCAGAGCCTGTCAAAAAATAATGTAGGCCCATATTAAAACATTTCACCACAGCAAGGAAAGGGTTAATACCCCAAGCTGTTTTCTCTCCTTGTGAATTTCCCTTGAACTAAAGGAGAGTTCACAAAACTGAAGCAATACCCGTCCAGTACTCCTGCCCACTCCAATGTTTTTGGCAAAAAAAAAAAAAGTCTGTAAAGCAATTGTTACAAGATTTAGGCTTGTCTTGCTTGTACAGCTAGGCTGCTGCCTATGGCCCAAAAGCCTGATGCAAATACAGAAAAACCATCCTAGGCTAATAACTCTCTTTATAAATCTCTGCAACAAAACAGAGGTTGCCAAAGAGTGTGAAATTGGATAAACAATCTCCCATACTCCTGCACCCCACAAATCTATTCCGAGAAGGAAGGAGTAGTTAGGTTGCTTAATTGTCTGGGGTTGCCGCTTTGCAGATTAAAAACTTGTCTGTGCTGCAGCCACTGCCTCCAATCAGCCATCCACTGGTGGAAATAACACATACCAATTCTGTGTTAGTTCTGTGTTAGCAAAAGGCACTGCAACCCCCAGAAGGAAGGACTCTTCCCTGCACAGCCCAGAGGAAGAAAGTGTATTGGGGTTTTTTTTTTTTTCTTTCTTACTCATGCCACCTGCATTAGAAGGTAACTGAAGTCAGGTGGTGGGGGGTGTGGCTAGCCCATGAGTGAGTGAGGATGTGTGTGCTTTGAGCTCCTGCACCTGCTACATCCACATCAACTAGCCAGTGCCTCGTAGATCCTGTAGCTGCCTCGGTCGGACTAATCAGCGGTCGTCTTGGAGTCTCTGTACCCGCTCTACTAGCATCAGCCTGCTATCAATTTTAATTTTTATTTTTTCCTTTGACTGCCTGCCCCGCTCGCATTGGTCCGCTGACATACCAGCAGAATGAAGAAGAGCAGTAAAAAGAAAAAAACCCGGGAGATAATTCAACCCTCCCAGTTGGCGACTAGAACAAACATCGGAACATATTTCAACAAACAGGGAGCAGAGGAGTCAGCATGCACGCCGCAAAAACAGCCCGAGGTCGTTGAGGACGGGAGAGTGATTTCACCTGCCAGTGTCTCTCCGTTAAGCAGTGAGACTGGGCAGACGGGCTGTGATGGATTATCAGAATCAGGCAGTGAAGTTATGGAGATGGAACTGCATGGTGCTATGGGGAAATACCTCTCTCAACTTCCCACTAAGAAAGATATTGAAACAATGCTTCAACGCATAGAAGAATTACATAAGAAGGAAATGAGAGAGATCCGGATTAGCTTTCAGAAATTCGAATCTCTGAAACGGAAGGTCCCTCAGCAAGAGATTGGTTCCCAATCATTCCTACATTCCGAATTATTGTGTGGAATGATTGAAGAGTCAGCACCATCTCTTTGCTCATACAGTCGATCAGGCTTATAAACATGCCTGACGATTCATCCGCCCCTGGCTTCCCCACACAGGATTGGCACAGTGTTTTGTTTTTTTGGAGGAAGAGGGATATTTAATGTTGCAGGCTGCACATCGCCTAGTTTTGCCATGTGTGCTGACTGATGAGAGCATTCTTTCTTCAGAGGCCATGGTTTGCAACACACCAACCCAGTGCCTCTGTTGAACACACAGATCAGCACCAAAGCCATATCCTCAAAAGTGCCGACTCACCTCTAATGTAAATAAACCCCCATACATAGAGGAAACAAGGATAGGATTGAAAACCATCTTCCTACCTTGGAGCTGCTAGCAGATGGATCCACCAGATCAGACAACTCTGCTGTGACCAC
>NW_017308292.1:56428-58959 GCF_000935625.1 Nanorana parkeri | reverse complement strand
ACGGAATTGTTTCGTAGTGTGGACCGAGTGGCTGCCGAAATCTGGAAGTGGTATTCCTAAACCTGCTGGCAGACGCCATTGAACAGGTAAGTTCAGCATAAAGTCAAAACAACGTGGAAGAGGTATCGCAGTAGGGGGGACTCCACTGAGTCCACTACACCAGAAGGATAGTTGCCTTGCACACACTTATGCAGGAAAACCTCAGGCAAAAAAAAAAACTTCCCTTTGGACAGATGGGGACTGTCCTGGGAGCCCCCGTCATGAGTACCTCAGGTCCCCTGACCCTGTATGCCGTGGGAGGCCCCTGCTCACTAGCACGAAGGCCTAGCTAAAACAACAAATGTTACGATGTCCTGCTTGGCCGGAGGAAACACAAAATAACTGAGGTGTGGGTGATATGTTTCCTGTTCCAGTGGGAGGAGCCTATCTCTCTGATGCTGTCCTGGAAGGTGATTAGAGAAAAATTAATTGAGCAAGAACCTGTGAGTGGGGTGACCCTGTTGAGTGTGCGTGGTATCAAGTTAACCAAGATTGCTAAATTTTCCCTGGACATCTAAGCATCAATGACCTTTGGTCATGAAAGGATAAAATCAGTATTACATCATTTTCATTGCTTGTCCAAAGCTTGGTTCACTCAGTGTATGTATTGATGTCAGCAATGAAAAAAAGCACAAGGGGAAGAATTCTGCAGAGTTTACAGATAAACAATCCAAGATAAACTTATATAATAAGCAAATGCAGCATTTAAAATTATACATACAACGATAAAACAGCTCAAGTGTACTGAAATATTATGTATAAATACAATGTGGTTTGTTGTTAGACATACCTTCATACTGAGGCTAGTTTTGCATCCAGTGAAGGAAAGTACCTTGACCTTTACTCTCTGCCCTTTGCTTACTACATCAGCAACATTAGCCACACGACCTTCTCTCCTCAGCTCTGATATATGTACCAATCCCTCCCAACGTTTTCTGTGGACAAACGAGCAAAACAATTACCATGAAGTGAAGCCTTTTCAAAGGTTTGCCATAAAGTTAGCAAGTCCTACAGCCTTTTCTCAAATATTATAGAAGTCAGATAATGACAGTTACCTTAGGCCTTCTAGTTGAACAAAACAACCAAATTGCATAATGCTGGTGACTTTGCCATTGTAGATATCTCCAATGGCTGGCTCCTCGGGGGGCGGCCTGTCCACATGTTTCTCCCTCCAACGATCATTAAACCTTTCAGTGTGCTGCTCCCGGGTCTTTGTTGGACTTCGACTTTTTGACCTGTGTGGACTTTTCATTCTTTTTCTGGATCTGGAGCGGGACCTATTCTTTCTCTTCTGGCCTCTGTCTCTGCTGCAACTACGGTTCCTCCGTCCTCGGTCTCTACTGCGACTGCAGCTTTTCCGTCTTCGGTCTCTGCTGCGACTGCGACTTTTGTGACCTCTGTCTCCACTGCGACTCCTTTTCTTCTTACTTCTAAAGAGGACACAAACACTAAGGTTTCTGACAACCATTACATAAATGTGAACACCACAATCGCAACCTGCATTCTGAGGGGTACAAAAGGTATTACAGAATATTTAAAAACTAAATTACTTAGATTCTTGATAGATGGTTATATTCAAAGCAGTGATACATACTTGTGTTTACTACTTTTTTCCTTATCTTGACTGTTTGCACTGGGCATTAGTGCTTCAAGTTCTTTTAAGGTATCTGCTGCAACCTTCAAATCCTCCGGATCAAGCATGGTCTGAAAGACATTTAAGGGCAATTCCAGTAAAACAGCTAAATAATAGATGAAACACATATCAAATGGTTCCAGTCTTCTAAAAGATTTTTAAGTGATACACTTAAAGTACCTACAAAACAAGACGAGAGCAGGGATGTCGTGCAATAGAACAATGAGGGGAATTTATCTAAATTGAGCAGACAGAATTTGTAGCAGCTGTGCATGGCAACCAATCGGCTTCTATCTTCAGTTTTTTCAGTTAAGCTTTGAAAATAAAAGCTAGCTGATTGATTTGTCAGAACTATTGAGGCTAAAAGAACTGCACAATAAGGCCTATACATGTTCTTCTACACATTATAAGATGGCATCCTGAAAGCCATTTTGTACTGTCTAACGGATCTAAATGGAACTTAAGTTTATTAATTCTGGACAAAAGCTTTTCCAGAAATGTTTCTTGGAACCTTATCCTACACATTTCTCAGCTAGTAAATCGTCAGAAATACCATTAACAAGATACAGAACAACTTCGGAAGTTATATTCTCTGGTTATGGATGGTGAGAAGTGTCATCAGCAAGATAAGGACTAGCCTTGAGCTAGGCTGTGTTAGAATCACACATATTGCCTAACAATGGGTCTTTGATTAATTTATTTTTATGACTGAGAAAAAGAAATATAATGAGCGCGTCAAAGTTGCCTTAGATACAATTATTATTGAACTAGCAATAAATTCAATTGTATTAGTATGGCATGAAGCATTAACATACTTAATTGAATAATTTTATATATTTGTGTGTGTATATATATATAT
>NW_017308292.1:53977-56387 GCF_000935625.1 Nanorana parkeri | reverse complement strand
ATATATATATATATATAAAATATTCAACCTATAGTCATTATATATTGTGTGGTTATACTTATTGAAACATATTAGCATACATCAGTTTGATGCGTTTATGTTTTTAAGTACAAATAATTAGGTTGGGCATAATGTTACATCAGTGAAGGATTTTAAGTTAACCAATGTGTCAGCAAATTGCTTCAATCATAAGGGATAATGTTGGAATTTTAAAAGAAAAATCCAGTATCAATTTTAGTCCAACAGTGCCCTCTTCCGGTAGTTACAGAGATCAGGTCACGCCCCTCTGGCATCATAATTAAAAAGGTAAAGATAAGAAAACCAGGCCCACATTTTTGGGTGATAAAAAGTTAGAAGAGTATATGAGGAGGTTATTTTTTTGGAGACACTAAAAAAACGAGTATACTCACACGAGAGGGGGAGATCTGAAGCTGATTGACAGGCTGTCCAGGGGAACCGACACAAAGCTGACATCTCTCAGACAAAAAGATTTAACACTTTTTGGTAAAGTATAAATTCTATGTATCTGTAGGCAATTGAATAGCCATATACATCTGACTAAACCATTTGGTCCTAGTAGCATCGAGATTTGAATTTCGATCACTAACTGCAGTATGATCGGTCCTTTTTCCAATCTTGGGAGAGAAATATACATATAGGTATAATCTCTTAGTTAAAGTACCGCAGCGCTGAATACTGAAAAATGGCCTGGATGGGAAGGGGGTTTAACACCGCGGATGTCAACTGGTTAAAGCCGATTTCAGTTTCTAGTCTATGGTGGGGTTGTGATGTATACTTAAATTAAAAATAATTTAGTGGAAGTTTGTTTTTGCCTTAAATAGAAACTTGGCAAATTGCCAGTACTGTGCATGATATATCTTGCGCAGTATACATTTTGAGCTGTTAAATATGGGTTGTCTGAGAGAGATCACGTGTCAAATCTGTACATTATGTTGTTATATTCTGCTGAGCTAATAAGCTACTAATTGCATTCCAGGAGTTACAAAGTTTTGTTTCATTTATATTTGAAATAATATCTTGTGGTTTTGTTTTTCTCATTATCGGTGTTGATCAATACAGGTATTCCTCACTTAACGACCGAGTTCCGTTCCTACGACCAGGTCGTTAAACGAGGAACTCTATACAGTACTGTACTGCACTGCATTAGTACAGTACTGTATAGCGTTGCAGATGTACAGTACCGAACAGTGTACTGTACATCGGGCAATTAAAATACTTACCCGGACCCGCAGTGAAGAACGGAGGACGTCACTTCCACCGGCGACACGTCGCGCTGACACGCGAGGTCGGAGGTCACTCGACGGTCCGTCGTAAGTGCGAGTGGTCGCAAAGCAGGTAAGTCGGTAACCGAGGAATGTCTGTATTATTGAAACTTTGATCCAATTGATTTCTTGTGTATCACCAATTATCTTTTGATTATCATTTTGCACTGATTTTTAGTTAATATATATATATTTGCACAATATTGTATTCATTTTGTCTTCGGGTTAGCGCAAAAAAATGAACTCGAGTTATTTTTGTTGATTTGTGAAAATAAGTTGTGAATCTCCTTAATTCCAGATCCTGGCCTATTTTCATGAATAGAGAACTGTTTATTTTATCAGAGTAAACATTCTGACAGATTGGCATGAGCAACTTTTCCAGATTCCATTTGCTCCAGTTTCGATAAATACCCCTCAATGGAGGTTAATAGTGTTAAAACCAGATTAACAGACCACAGACATCAGCTAGTTGCAGTTGCTTTGGCCAGTGGAAGGGCTGTAAGGCCTGATCACACCAGAGCGTTTCGTTGCGCTTTTTTTTCCCTTGCCGAAACACATGCAAATCAAAATCTCATGTATTCCTATGGGGGCCGTTCACACAAAAGCGCTGAATCGCGCAAAACAATACACCCACTATTTAAAAATAGTCTATGAGCTTCTTTTGTTGCCCTTATCAGTAAATTTTGCTCCATAGACTTCAAGGGAAATGCACTGATCAGAGCATCTTTCCTGCTGAGACTTTTCATTGGACAACTGAAAACAAGCCTTTAACCCTTTCGCTGCCAAGCCCTCCGGAACATTTTTCAAATCAGCTGGCCAAGCCATTTTTGAATTTTCTGCACTTTTTTCCTATTGATTTGATTTTCAACTGCTGCGTTGCTAGCGTTTGTAAAAGACCCCCCAAACCATATATTTTCTGAAAGCGCAGGCCCGGTAGAATAAAAAGATGGTGATACTAAATTTGTAGGCCCTGCGATAATTGCGCAAATGTTTCTCAAATTAATATTAAACCGATAAAAATACACAATTCAATTGTTAAAACACACCAAAATCAGTATCCGTGCACAAAAAAAAATATTTTTTGACTAAATCTAAAAGATAAAACTGTATTGAGTTAATAAATAACA
>NW_017308292.1:34898-48882 GCF_000935625.1 Nanorana parkeri | reverse complement strand
GGACAGTCTGCTGAACAGTTATACTATAAGCTGATGGTCGCTAAAGCGACCATCAGCTTATAGTAGAACTGTAAATGCCAGGTCCGTATGGCATACTGACCTGGCCAGCTGGGCTGGAAGCACTTTTGTAGGTCCGTATGCCATACGTCCTTGGCAGCGAAAGGGTTAAACACTCTAGCCTATGAACAGAAAAAAACCTGTAAAACGCACATTAAAAAACGCACAAAAACCCCCCAGTTTTTTGGTTCGGACAATTAACTCCAAAGACGGGACACGTTACAAACATCTCCAGCAAGCGGTAATAACAATCACCTTAGAGCAACTCTAGGGAAAGAGTGAAAAATGTTTCCAAGTTGGTGGTCGAGGTCAATGTGTTTCGAGGTATGTAGCTCTTTATAAAGCCTGAATTGGAAAGGATGTGCTATGGTGTATATAGCACTGCTGTGGCAATGGTAAAGTAACACTAAACTACTCTAATAAAAGTTAAAACACCCTATTAAGCAGGATGCTAAACATACAATAAAGTTAAAATAGCAGCAACATAAGAAATTGTACATAAAAGGGAAATTAAGTTAATTCATTAACCACCTACCGCCCCATTGGCCATGCCTAAATGGCCGGACGGAGCCTTGTAGATGAGGGTGAGTGTCTGAAGACGCCCCTCCCTTCCCCCACTCTTGCGCGGCGCCCAGCGTGTGCACGAGTGGGGAAAACGGTCAACAATGGAAACAGCCACCGATTGCTGTTTAGATACAAGCGTTCCGGGGCCTGTAGAGATGCCGGATTGCTCGTATTAAGTGCAATTGTGCGGGGATTGCCAGGGTCCACTGGTTCGGCTAACCTAGTGGCTACTGTACGAGACATTTTCAATGCTTATTTGGAAAATCCCAACACCCCCATTGAGAAAGACAGAGCCCACAGGTCTCTAGGCCCTAGATCACAAGATTCTACCTGACCGAGAGACGTTATCTGTAGAGTACATTTTTTTTTGCTGTAAAGTAAGAAATCACGCGACAGACTTGGTGCAAAGGTCCTCTCAACTTCGATGGAGTTGCGATACAAGTTTATCCTGACCTCTCCAGACACACCCTACAGATGAGACGCTTGCTCAAACCTCTCCTAGATGCGATCCGGACATCGGGTGCAACTTACAGATGGGGCCTATTTCATCTCATCATCCGGAAACAAGATACCACTTATGCTGAAGAATCCTGCAGACCTTCTTGCTCTGTTCACTTTTCTGGAGATTGACTTTTTTTGTACCGAAGTGGCTTCACCCTTCTCTGGATTCAGTCATGGAATAAACCCGTTTACGGGGCCAACCTCCATCTGCCCCAGTTCATTTCAGACAACTCCCGTCCGGCAGTGTATATCGGGGGCCCTGTTCCACTCCATGAAGAGTTGGTCCACCTCCTGGAAACTTGGTACCTTGTGAACGTTGACCGACAGGATTGACTACTGCTGTTTTGCGCTTTGCTTCATTGTGCCATACATGTGCGCGGTGATCTTTTGGGCCCACATCTTTACGTTCTACACAATAGGGGTATCTCTATAGGAAGCTTTGTGCCTAGAGATTTCACTTGGATGGTTGCCTTCTGTTCATGTCATGCCCCGCCCCCCCTTCCCCCCATCGGCTTGAGATTGCAGGCTTGGGATCTGCGCCCTTGGAGATCCTACACACTTACACGTCTTTATATTTAGACAACTTTTCTCCTTTTGTTTTTTTGCACACGGATGGGTTCCTAGTGCCGCCAGCCCGGATTTTTTGAAGGAATCAGTGGGGAGTCGATACTGCTCCCGACCAAGTGGTCGTGGAGAGGTTCTGGCTATTCAATTCTATCTACTGTCCTTGAAAGTTATACATTATGATTTAGTCTCCGTACGAGTTATGGTCTCCTAATGTACTTATATGTCCCCTGGCATATAAGTACTGGGCATTGATGTTCAAAGTTTTGTTTCCATCTCCTCTGACACGCCGGTGTGCAGTGGTCTCTTGGGCATGCATTTTTGCACTCTCCACTATGGGCAGGGCTTGAAAAATCCACTCATCTGCGACAAGAGGATGGTGGAGCCCGACGAGCAGCTTCCCAGCCGGCCGTTGTAATTACACGGCCGGCTGGGAGCTTTACATTCAAGCGAACGGGCGTCTCTAGAGACGCCCAAACACTTGTATTAGCAGCAGCTGTCACTGCCGTGCCGGTCCCGAGATCTGCTTTGCCCGATGCGGCCAGGACCGGCACGGCTTTGCGACAGGAGATCAAAAGGGAGTTCAGTATACAAACTCCCTTTGATCTCCTCTCAGTCCCCAAATGCAGGAAGTGATGTAGATTACATCACTTCCTGCATTCAGTGTCACTCTCCAGCTACAGAAGCTGATGAAGCAGATCTCTGCTTCATTAGCTTCTCTGGGGGTCCCTAGGTAACATTAGGGGTTTTGGAGACCCCGAATGTCTCAATAAAAGGAGGACCTGTCATGTAAATTGGCTATTACATATGGTGCTTCTTAGCCCCCCATGTAATAGCAATAAAGCTGTGTAAAAAAAAAAAAAGTAATACTGAAATTAATGAATCAAAAAAAAAAAGCATAAAAAGTTTTTTTTTTTTAAACATTTTTTTTAAGTCCCCATCCCCCACATACACACGCAGATATGCGTCGGGTGCGCCTACGTGCGAAAACGAGGATTGCGCCTATTGTGCCACTCATGTTAAATATCGCCGCAAACGTCGGAGTGAGAGCAATAATTTTAGAGCCATTAATCACTGATAACACTAAACTGATGAGCAGTAAAAGCGTTTTGTCGCCTATGGGATTTATTGTTTTACTAAAAATATGGGTAATAATAAATGTTTTAAACACATAACATAGGGAAACTTTGTTTTTGTTTTTTTACATTTAAATGGTACTTTTTTCATTATATAGCAAAAAATATAACACACCCCCCCCCAGTGGTGATTATATACTTTGGGAGTATTATATACTCCCAAAAGAAAGCTTTCTCTGTCCCCAAATATTGTTTACATAAATTGCAAGGCTATAGTCCGGTCATGCTGACTGGTGACATTTTTGACTGACTGGTGAGACACCATCAAATTTTTCAAGCCCTGACTATGGGGATCTGTTTGCAGGGGGCTTAGTGTCTGGAGATTTTACTCAGCTGCTTGCCTTATTCTCATGACGTGCCCCTTCAGCTTACATTCAATAGATTGTATTCTGTAGCCTGGGTGATCTTGCACACCTGCATAAGTTTGGGGAGCTAGACAATCTCTAAATACTGATGACCATTTAGTGACTACTGAGGGGGTTCTCGGGGAGTGGATCCTTCTCCTGGCTGATTGGTCGTGGGGAGGGTCTTGATCCCCAACAGATACCATTCTGCCTGCTAACATTGTGTGTCATATGTATGGTTTTAATTTCTGTATAATTTTTGGTATACTACCTTATTTGTGTTAGGACCTCCCATGGGGGTTTGGGTGGAAACCTGGGATGTTCCCGATCTGTACCCATTCCTCCTCATGCTCCTCCTCTCATTTACTGATGTTAGTGGATTGGGGGCCCAGGTATGGGAGGTCATCTATATTAATATGTATGGATGTGCCTGGCCAGTACGAGGGGCTCCTTATATGCCACACGGGAATTTCAATATTTTTATATTACACAGCTTGAACAGTAAAACAGTAGAAAGGTATCATGGCACAATCACAAGCCAGCATGTAAAACAACTTGTCTCACCACTAAGGTTAATAACAGAGGTTTGGATACACGCTCCATCTTGGAGCACATGGGGGCAGAAGATTTCAAATTGGGTGCAGGTTTGTCAGGAGGAAGCCCAACCTCCTTAAAAAGGCACAGGGACACACAAGGGATCCCGCACATCCCAATGGCAGCTGAGAACCACCATGCGTCACTCCACCAAATCAGTCAAGCCGCTATTAACCTTAGTGGTGAGACAAGTTGTTTTACATGCTGGCTTGTGAGTGTGCCATGATACCTTTCTACTGTTTTACTGTTCAAAGCCCATTTCGTGTGCACCTTACTGTATCGCTGGTGACGAATTGTTGAGTGCGTTTGTCATTTGTTTTGCTTGACCGATTTGGTGCAGTGACGCATCTCTCCGGGTATTGAAGATGTTACTTTTCGGTCTCTTCTACAATCCGATCACTTCAGGGCCATGCATTTTGTCCGTGACAGTGCCTGGCCATCCAGAGGTATCCTGCTTTCCGATTCCGTAACATCTGGAGAGGGGTTCTGGAAAAGCATCCAATTGTCCCACTTTCTCAGCTTACTATCGCCAGCTGCGACTTTCTCCCGCTGCTCACCACTTTTGAGAGGGCATGTATTCAATCGTGCCCTCTTCAACACACAATCTCATTCCTATATTCTCTACTTATCAGTCCCACAACAGAATTTGTACCGGAAATGGGAGCAGGATCTCAATATTCGTTTCTCTCAGAATCAGATAACCAAACTCATTCACTTAAATTCCTTAAATTCCTTTAAGTCATCCATTCATACACGTGTCCAGGAATCAGGATTTAACCCCTTCATGCTCGTTTTAAGTTTCTGTTTGTAAATGACCGACACAGTTTTTAAATTTTTGCTGTGTGATTCTTCCATGGCAGTATTATACTTTCGTACTAAATGTACCCACACATATATTGTTTTTTATAGGGAACAGATAGGGCTATATAATTATATCAAAAATGGGTACCTAACGCCTCACTTAGTTCGAATAGAATATAAAACAAAATGATGAAAAAACTAAAACACTGTTCACAAGTTTTGATTATTATTTTTTAGAATTTGTTTATAATAATTATAGTATAAAAAATATATTTATATATAATTTTTATTTTCTTAATTTATTTTACACTTTTTTTTTGTCAGTTTATATCACTATGACTGCTTGATAAATTAACTTTTTAAGTTTTGGTTATTATGCTGCTTCAAACTTAGGAACAGCTAATAATAACCTTAGAGACTGATCCTGACAGCATGTCAGAATCAGATCTCACTAAGACCACATTCACACTGAGCGACATGGAGAATCGCGTTTTTACGCGCGATTTCGTGCTGAGCGGCATTGAGCTACATTGCGCGATATTGAGCAACAGTGCACATTTTGTTGCGCTGCGTAGCGCAACTTTTGGGAGGGACTTCGTCGCTGATACATTGGGCTGTAACCAATCAGCAGCGGTCTTGATGTGACATCATTCTTTACTTCCATATTGCTGTGCAAAAGTGAACCTTCCGTAGCGCGATGTCGCGCAATATCGCCGGTAATTGCGTGACAGAGTCTATGGGTTCAAATCGCGCGACATCCGCTACAAGCTTGAGCGATGAGCTACAGGCGACATTGAGCTGTGAGATGTGAACAGCTCCATTGAAATACATTGGACAAGCTACACTGAGCGACATTACGGGGAAATATGCGCGATTTTGAGGCGGAAATCGCGCGATAAACCGCTCAGTGTGAACAGGGTCTTAAAGGAGAACTATGAGATGAGTGATTTCCACTCACCTCATAGTTCTAAGCCAACCTGTGACAATGAGTGTCACAGGTCGGCTCAGTGGATCGGGAGGTGAGGGAACACATACCGGGTTCCCTCACCTCTCGATCCTGTCACGGCTCTCTGCCGTGACAGGGGGAGGGGCTGGATTCCCCTCTCCCCGCTCCGCCAGCGCTGACTGGCGGAAAGGACAGGGGAGGGGGCGGGTACAGCTGGCTCTGCCTCTAGATAGGCAGAGCCAGCTGTCACTCACGCAGCTGGGCGGATCCCGTCAGCTACGTCGGGATCCGCTCCAGGTGCGGCGTCTCAGTATACCGCGAGCTGTAGCTCGCGGTATACTGAACTTAGGGTAACGGGAGGACGCTAGTTTGTGTCCTCCCGTTACCCCAAGGAGAACTATGGGGAAAAACACTGACCCCATAGTTCTCCTTTAAGGTTTCTGATGGTGCCCAGCCGATCAGAAGTGATACAATTCAGGCACAATGCATCTCTGTGCCTGAAATGTATCACACAGCTTCATAAACATTGGGCCAGTCTATGGAGCGGTCAAAACGGATAGCAGAGAGGTGACTCACTCTGCTACCTCTCTGCTATCTTTAGCTGTCAAATACTGGATCGCTATTTAGTGATCCGGTATTTGTATGAAACGTCTTCATTCTTTCATTAATTATTGAAAGAAAGAAGCTTTTACAAAAGCTTAAAAGGAGAACTATGGGGTTAGGGCTTTTCCCCATAGTTCTCCTTAGGGTAACGGGAGGACAAACTAGTCAACCTAAGCTCAGTATACACAGCTCGCGGTATACTGAGACGCCGCAGCTGAAGCAGATCCCGAATATTATGTCTGGATCCGCCCCCAGCTGCGTGAGTGACAGCTCTGTCTGCCTAACTAGAGGCAGAGCCAGCTGTACCCGCCCCCTCCCCAGTCCGTTCCGCCATGTATCATGTCTTGATGGCTGCTGGTTACTTTAAAAATCTTGCCTCCATTTATGCCAGATACTCCCCTCTGTGGGGATCGTCCAGTGCTGCAAGGATGAGAGGTTGCAAGACTGAAGGATAGCGCCATTCGCCCTCCCCCTCCTGTTTCCTAGTCTGTTCAAAAAAGTTCTTTCAAGGCACTCTGTGAATGAAGGGTGTGGATGAAATACAGGACCACCCCTTGCTCCACTTATTTCCAGGTCTTCATTTAGGCCCATCAGAGGAAATGTGTTTAACCACTTCAGTGCGGTCGTACATGCATATACATGGGTGCGGATTTCGCAGTTCCGGGTGCCAAGCGGGTTTTTTTTTTTCACATTCAGCCCTGCTTCAAGCAAGCAGTGTTAAATGTACAGCGCAGAAGCCGCCGCTTGTTTTATACAAGTGTTCTGAGCAGCTGTACAGCCACCCAGATCACTTGTATAGCAGCCTGTTTTTTATTTTATTTAAAAAAAAATGACCACCAACCACACTGCCCCCGCAATCTGCATGCAAATGGGCTGTGGGGTGCTGCCCCTATTCCACTGTGCGCCATATTGTGGTAGCCAGGCAGCAGCGCTCTCCAAAATGTACAATGTACATTAAACGTACTTTCCCAAGTAACTTGACAAAATGGAATTACCCGCTCAATTCAAATCTTCCCTCCAATCCAGCCACAGAGACCCGCCAGAGGACAGCAGAACCCGGGATAGCTAGCGGCAAAGGAGGGCTCACCCTTTCCGGACCATACAAGTGATCAGGCAGCTCTATGGCAGCTCGAATGCTTGTATGCATCAAAGGCATCGATTTGTCAAACTTTCCCACTCCCGATCGTGGGAAACCGTCCACCTGCCCTTGCCGCCCAGCCGTTTATTTACAATCAGCCAGACAGCAACCAGTTAGTTAAATTATTAAGTAGGGATGCACCGATATATCAGCCGAAAATTGCACTTTTGGCAGAATGCCGAAAGTGCAATTTTCTCGTCGGTATAGCGGTGCATGCATTCTTTCTCGCCTCCTCGCTGGGCGCTGCTCTGTGTCCCAGCTGGGAGGAGAGAAACTGTCACAGGCGTCCGAGCGCTAAGGGAGGAGAGCGCCGTGAGCGGCCGGCGTCTCTCCTCCAACACCTCTCAGCCTCTTGTGACAATCAGAGGAGAGCGGTGTGTGGGCGGAGACAGCTAGCGCTGTCACAGGAGGCTGAGCTACACTCGCTCAGCCTCCTGTGACAGCTGTCAGGATGGAGAGCGGTACAAAGACTCAGTGATCAGTGATAGCTGTTTGTAAATAATTGAGGACATAGTATGGTTACTATATCCTCAATTATGAAGGGGAAGTGATCTACATCACCTCCTGTTCATTCATGATTGTGGTTATAGTAAACATACCTGGTTCTCATGTTATGAATGAACAGGAACATTCAGAGGATTCCTGTTCATTTTTAACAGGGGCTGCAGAAGAGATTGAGGACTGTGTCCTCAAACTCTTATTCTATTTTAAAAGGTAAATATCACGGGTCTATTCACACCCCTAATATTTCTCCGAAGCCCCTAAAAGTAAAAATATTTGATAAATAAAAATAAATAATAATTTAAAAAAATATATATATTTTTTATAAACTTTTTTAAAGTTAAAATAAACATTTAGGGTTTCGGCCTGACATTTTCATTTCGGTGCACCTCTATTATTGAGAGGTGCGAATAAGATATCCCCCCTCAAAAGGCATACAAAATAAGCACAACTTACGCCTGTTCAGTAGACCAACATTTTAGCCAGAGTCCACTGCAAAATAACCGAGATGCCACTCATCTTAGAAACTAGATGAGCAATGTCAACTAAGCCATCTACACAGTGGTGAAGGGCTAGAAGGAGTGACTTTGCATTTGCAAAAGATAAGTGGGGATCCAGTGACATGAACTGAATCCATGCCCCTAAGTTTGACATACTGACATCACAGCAATGGTAGGCTGCCTAGCAGAAGCACTTTCTAAATCCCTGCTTTCAAATATTTCTTTCTGAGATGACAAATCACCGTTTACAAACTAGGAACAATAGTTGTGGATGCAACAGGCTATTCTATTTTAAAGGAATCTCTCACCGGG
Organism: Nanorana parkeri; assembly: GCF_000935625.1. Classification (NCBI taxonomy): domain Eukaryota; kingdom Metazoa; phylum Chordata; class Amphibia; order Anura; family Dicroglossidae; genus Nanorana; species Nanorana parkeri. Next base: position 40,321 of record NW_017308292.1, on the reverse strand, counting down.
TCAATACAAACCAATATGGTATTTTTAATTGCATAATCCAGGTAAAGACAAGTCGGGAAGTATAGCTTGTGCTACATAACTGTTTGGGAGAGGGGTATCACATATAAAAGAACCTCATCTCTTAACAGAAAACCTTATGCCCCCACCCACAAACTGGAAAATAATTATTCATATAACGTTCCTTAAAAGGAGGGTAGATACTTTCTCACACATGTGCTGTCACCAGAGCCAAGCAATCAGGGGAAAACACTTAAAATAAATATATTTAGTACAATTAGTTTAGGGGCTCGTGCACGCAAAAACTGAGCTGTCGAGTGTCTGTGTGGTTTGGCAAGGGGTAGATTAATGTGCTGTGTCAGCACATCACACTATACTTTTTTTCTTTTTTTTTACTTTACCAAGAGTATAAAAATGTTCACTCCATTCAGATTTCCGCGCAACAGCATGGTGTGCCGCATGGGCCGCCAGTGCAATTCAGTTCACTGCGGGAAAATACACCATGCCAAAAAACAGGTCACCTCGTAGAGACTAGAAGCACAAATGTCATATACTTACTCGAGCACCTGGATTGTCTGGTCTGCAAAGTGCTGGAAATAATTCTCTTATCTTCTCTTTCTCGTTTTTTATCTTAACGGTTTCTGTGTATTAAAAAATCATTTGATAAAAGTGAGTGAAATGCTAAAATAAATACATTACCTTGAGAAAATGCGGTTCCGGGTTTCCTCCAGTGCTTACCACATAACAAAAAGCCTAGGAATTTGTTCAATGTCGAATGGGAAGATCAGAGTAAAAAACAAAACACTAAACTCAGGAGTTAAATCTTAAAAATGAATTCAAGTACCTTAACTATTATCAAAAATGTATCTTATTTGTGTATCACTCAGCCGTAGATCCTCAAATCACCTCTGAATTCATAGCGACACTGTCCTTTCTTCTGGAGGGTGGCTACTTTTGTTCCCCATGGTCACTGTGTGTGTTGTAAAGTAGTCACCACTCCAAGCTCATTCCTGCGATGGAATACAATCTCAATACAAATTAGTAAACTAACATGAGATTGTAGTCCATCACAGGAGTGAGCTTGGAGTGGTGACTACTTTACAACACACAGACAGGGAGCATTGGTAACAAAAAGTAGCCACCCTCCACAATAAAGGACAGTTTCACCACCAAATCAGAGATGATTTGAGGATCTACCGCTGAGTGATACACAAATAAGACACATTTTTGTTAATAGTTAAGGTACTTGAATGTATTTTCAAGAATATATCCCTGAGTTTAGTGTCACATTAATACTGGCTAATCTCACCTCAGCAGAGGTCATGCAAAACAAAACCTTGGCTTTTGTTATTAGCACTGAAGGAAAAACATTAGAAACATTTTATATATGCCAGAATTTCAGGCCTTCTTTTATTCTTTGTTTAGCCATCTCAGGAGCATCTTGAAGGTAACATTTGTATTACAGTTTAAAACACATCCATGTTAACCATTTATAGAAACAATAATTTAAAAAATAAGAAAATCAACTAAAATAAGAGCTTCCATTTTATTTGTTCTGGTCACAACACGTCAGTTCAAACTTCAGAACTGCACCATGATGAAGCTTTACATCACCTCATTACATCTTTGCAATTACAATAAGAACCAGCATAAAAATTAGGGCAGATCTCTGCAGGAGTTACAGTTTAAAGACTTCTAGTAACAAATCTGTTTTATTATGCAGTTAAGGAATTTCCATATGGAATCCTTTTCTAGGGAATCTTCACCACCTGCTACAGCCCCCTCAAACATTTGAATCCAAAGGTTCCCTTTAAATCTCTATAATAATGTGATGGCCATTACTTGGCAACAGATTCAAGTTAGGATGTGCTCCAGGCAAAACTGAAATGTAAATGTCCCAGTAAAATCCAGATGTGCAGGAATGGGGTTGTAGGCTGAAGACCTCAGGGGGGTATGCCCATCAGAGTCGAGGGTACCCCAATCTGCCAGAGTGGGTGAAAAGGGGGATGGGAAGAACACCGAGCACCAACAACGAAGACCCACCCTATAAACAAGAGTAAGAGTATGGCAACTGAAATGTCCACATTCTAAAGTTTGTGCAATACAAGCCACACAGAGTTAAATATTATACACACCTTTACTTGTAGATGGTTTTGGTGGACACCTCATCGTCTGGATCAAACGCAGTAAATTGCTAATAAGAGAATCCTGCCAAAAAGAAAAGACATTAGTATACACTCAAATTACTAATAGAGATTTCCTAAAAAAATTAACAAAAAAACAAAAAACTGTAAATGCTATTTTCATATGTACCAATGCTTAGATAGCACTAGCATTGGATATTAACATGGAAAAAAATATGTATGCCAATTTACAAAAACTGGAGCAAAAGAGCAGTTACCCACAGAAACCAGTTTTGCTACATACTTCCAAAGAAATTAGAAATCTGTCTGGTGTAAAATTTAGTTTTTCAAGCAAACCAGAAAGAAAATGAAAAACAAACCCAAAAAAAAAAAACACCCCACAAGAACACCTCCAGCACCTTTATTTAGCTTTACTCTTAATCACCCACTGCAACTGTAAAAGGGCCTTGGTTGATGAGCTTTTGCTTGCAACAAAACTGTTTCTCTCCTCATACAAGTCAATGAAAATGCAGAAACAGTTTAAAGTAGGTTCATGCATAGAAGGTCGACTGTAGGTCAGAAGTGGGTTAACTGAACTCTGAACAATCTCAGATTTGTCTCAAAGTGATCTCAAAGTGGAATACATATGCAACTTGCTATTGGCCATCGACACAAAAGCTCAAAGTCTGTTAACACAGACCAATTTCTGTTTGGGCAAAAACCACAAATCTACAGTAGATCCCCAGGCAGTTTAAAAATAAGAAACAGCTCCAGCTGCTATACTCACCCAGTATCTGACAATGTGCCCCCCAGACTCACCTAGTCACTGATCCAACACCGGTCCTTTTTCATTTCTTGTGAGCCCAGTATCCTCCTCCCCCCTGTCCTGAGCTTACAGAAGGACACTGCAAAGGCACCAAAGACACCTGCAAAAAATGTTTTTCTTTTGTTTTGTTTTTTGCAGGGGTGCCTTAGTGGGGGCGAGGAAGGCAAAAGACCAGAGGGATCAAAGCCCAGAGTTGTGCTTTAAAAATATGTAAAAATTGCAGCAAACTCACATGTAGCATTGCTTTAAAATGAGAACTATGAGGTGAGTGCTTTTCACCTCACAGTTCTAGCCGACCTGTGACAATGAGACTTCTGAGCTTAGGGTAACGGGAGGACGCTAGTTTGTGTCCTCCCGTTACCCAAAGGAGAACTATGGGGAAAAGCCCTGACCCCATAGTTCTCCTTTAACGAAGTATCTATGTACAATGGTACCCAAAGCCACCATAAACTACTGATAGGAAAGCAAGCTGAAGACTATTTTAGTTTTTGATAGAGCGAAGAGGGATTAAAGAACCTCTTAGATTTTATGGCTAGTTGAACCAGAAATGAGGTGCCAAACATTTGTTCTATGTCCAGAAATAGCTTGATTCAATATAAGACAACTGGAAGAACAAAAAAAGTCAGCCAACACATTTTGGGGGCCAAACAATCCCCCTTTCATCAGGGCTTAAAACAGGCATAACAATTACTGGTGTATTATTCACTGAAAGGATGCCTGCGATAGCGGCAAGAGCTATGCTATTTTGCAGAATGCAGCCGATTCTAAGCCATTTGGATTCATTAGGGACTTCGACTTCTAATGGTGGAGGATCCAAACCTGGCACTTCACCCCAACCTCGCCTTAGGTTTTTATGGCTTTCTATGTCCACAATTGGGGAGATTGACCAAAGAGTGAAAATTAAAGAAAATCCCAAAATTTACAGGAATACAAGGGAAACCTTCCAATGTGGATAGACAACCAGGGGTTTCCTGCACTTTGGAGGGATATCCTCACATTACTCTATCCAGAAGGGGGGGGGAAAAATAGGATTTTTGTACTCACCGTAAAATCCTTTTCTCTCCGTTCATTGAAGGACACAGGGCAACAGATCAGAGATCCTGAAAGGTAGGGTATATCGCCACCTGCAGGAGTAGGACGCTAGGCACATAACAAAAACACAGACAGCCTAGGGGCGGCCCCTGCTGGTGGCACAACCCCCCACCTGCTGACAAGTCTCCAGTTAGTAACAAGCAGTTAGGAGTGCATACCCAGAAAAAGAGGGCGGGGCCTGTGTCCTTCAATGAACGGAGAGAAAAGGATTTTACGGCGAGTACAAAAATCCTATTTTCTCTCCCGTTCATTGAAGGACACAGGGCAACAGATCGGAGATCCTGAAAAGGTAGGGACGTCACCAAGCAGTAAACCAATGAGGGATGGGCCAAACAACAACAACAAACAACCCAAAACAAAACCACTCAAAGGGCCGCCTGCAAAACCTTACACCCCAAACCAGCATCCGCCGATGCCAAAACATTCAGCTTGTAAAATTTGACAAAAGGTGTGAACCGAAGACCAAGTAGCGGCCTTGCAAACCTGAGAAACAGACGCACCATGGCGAAAAGCCCAGGATGCGCCAACAGCCCTAGTAGAATGGGCAGTGACCGGAAAAGGGGGCTCCCGCCCCCTAACGGCATACGCCTGTATGACAACAGTCCGAATCCAACGGGAAACGGTAGCCGCCGACGCGGCCCGGCCCTTACGAGGGCCACCCGTGAGGACGAACAAGGAATCCGTCTCACGGAAAGAAGCAGTAGCATCCAGATAAACACAAAGAGCGCGCACCACATCTAAGCAATGCAGCGCCCGTTCCTTCCTGTGAACCGGCTTTGGGCACAAGGACGGCAAAACAATGTCCTCATTTAAGTGAAAAGCAGACACAACCTTAGGCAGGAAGGTCGGCTGAGGACGGAGAACCGCCTTATCCCTATGAAGGACCAGAAACGGCAACTTGCAAGACAAGGCAGCCAATTCAGAAACCCTCCGAACCGAAGTGATGGCCACCAAAAAGGCCACCTTTTGGAACAGGGACAAGAGCGGAATGTCCCGAAGAGGCTCAAAGGGAGATTCCTGCAGCACCGAAAGCACCAGGTTCAGATCCCATGGTGCCAGAGGCGAGCGGACAGGGGGAGCAATACGCGTAACCCCCTGAATGAACGTACGAACCAAGGCGTTAGAAGAGAACAGTCCAGGCAGAGATCTGGCCCTTCACCGTGCTCAAGGCCAACCCCTGAGCCACTCCGCGCTGCAAAAAGGCAAGAATTCTGCTGATGGAAAACAAGCGCGGAGAGCAGGCCCCAGCCTCGCACCAGGCAAAATAGGCCCTCCACGTACGATGGTAAATCCTCCTAGAGACCGGCTTGCGGGCCCTAAGCATCGTGGAGATGACCGCATCAGACAACCCCGTCTCTCAACACCTGGCTCTCAACAGCCACGCC
>NW_017308292.1:26941-34246 GCF_000935625.1 Nanorana parkeri | reverse complement strand
AGAACCACTCAAAGGGCCGCCTGCAAAACCTTACGCCCCAATCCAGCATCCGCCGATGCCAAAACATCCACCTTGTAAAATTTGACAAAGGTGTGAACCGAAGACCAAGTAGCGGCCTTGCAAACCTGAGAAACAGACGCACCATGGCGAAAAGCCCAGGATGCGCCAACAGCCCTAGTAGAATGGGCAGTGACCGGAAAAGGGGGCTCCCGCCCCCTAACGGCATACGCCTGTATGACAACAGTCCGAATCCAACGGGAAACGGTAGCCGCCGACGCGGCCCGGCCCTTACGAGGGCCACCCGTGAGGACGAACAAGGAATCCGTCTCACGGAAAGAAGCAGTAGCATCCAGATAAACACAAAGAGCGCGCACCACATCTAAGCAATGCAGCGCCCGTTCCTTCCTGTGAACCGGCTTTGGGCACAAGGACGGCAAAACAATGTCCTCATTTAAGTGAAAAGCAGACACAACCTTAGGCAGGAAGGTCGGCTGAGGACGGTCAAGTGAAAAGCCGACAGAACCTTAGGCAGGAAGGTCGGCCGAGGACGGAGAACCACCTTATCCCTATGAAGGACCAGAAACGGCGACTTGCAAGACAAGGCAGCCAATTCAGAAACCCTCCGAACCAAAAAGGCCACCTTTTTGGACAAGGACAAGAGCGGAATGTCCCGAATAGGCTCAAAGGGAGATTCCTGCAGCACCGAAAGCACCAGGTTCAGATCCCATGGTGCCAGAGGCGAGCGGACAGGGGGAGCAATACGCGTAACCCCCTGAATGAACGTACGAACCAAGGCGTTAGAAGAGAACAGTCCAGGCAGAGATCTGGCCCTTCACCGTGCTCAAGGCCAACCCCTGAGCCACTCCGCGCTGCAAAAAGGCAAGAATTCTGCTGATGGAAAACAAGCGCGGAGAGCAGGCCCCAGCCTCGCACCAGGCAAAATAGGCCCTCCACGTACGATGGTAAATCCTCCTAGAGACCGGCTTGCGGGCCCTAAGCATCGTGGAGATGACCGCATCAGACAACCCCATCTCTCAGCACCTGGCTCTCAACAGCCACGCCGTCAAAGCCAGCGACTGTAAAGAAGGATGGTACACAGGCCCCTGGGACAGAAGATCTGTACGCAGAGGCAGCCGCTAAGGGGCGTCCACCAGCAGTCGAACCACGTCCGCGTACCACGCTCTCCGAGGCCACGAGGATGACGAGGACGTCTTCTGCCGCTATCCGACGCAGCAGCCGAGCCAACAGGTAAAGCGGAGGGAAGGCATATAATCAGACCGTAGGGCTCCCAAGGAGCCACCAGGGCATCTACCACGTCCGCCCAGGGATCCAGAGCCCGGGCCACGAACCTCTCCACCTTCCGGTTGAGACGAGACGCCAGAAGGTCCACATCCGGCGTCCCCCAGCGAAGGCACAGCTGATGAAAGATGTCCGGGTGCAGGGACCATTCTCCCGGGTCCACAGACTGGCGACTGAGGTAGTCTGCCTGCCAATTTTCCACTCCCGGGATGTAAACTGCCGATAGTGCAAGGAACCGCCCTTCCGCCCAAGACAGGATCCCGGACACCTCCCGACTTGCAGACACTCTTTTTGTGCCGCCCTGATGGTTGATGTACGCCACCGCCATGGCGTTGTTGGACTGAACCCGAACCGACAGACCCTGAAGCTGGTCCGACCAGTGAAGCAGGGACAGGCGAATCGCCCGAAGTGCCAACACATTGATCAGCAGGCGGGGCTCGTCCGGCGACCACCGACCCTGCACCGCCAGGGAGCCCAAGACTCCCCCCCAACCCCACAGGCTGGCATCCGTCGTGACCACCGTCCAGCGCACCGGAAGGAAGGACTTCCCGTGCACCAACACCGGAGAGTGCAGCCACCAACGCAAGGAGGCCCGCGCCTCCCGAGACACCCGAATCTCCCTGTCCAGCGATGAGGTCGACTTGTCCCACTGCACCAGGATGTCCCTATGGAGGACCCTGGTGTGATGTTGAGCAAAGGGCACCACCTCGAAGGAGGCCACCATGAGACCCAGGACCTGCATGCAGCAACGAATGGACGACCACCGGCGAGACCGCAAACAGGCGAACGCGGTGGCTAAGTTTCTGGAGTTTGTCCGGGGGAAGAAACACCCTGGCCGCGACCATGTCCAGGACCAGGCCCAGATACTCCAGGCGAGGGGAAGGCACCAAGAAAGACTTCTGGACGTTCAGGATCCAGCCGAACTCCTCCAGGGAGCGCACCGTGACCCCCAAGGCCGACACCAGAGAGGAAAGGGACTCCGCTCGCAGGAGCAGATCGTCCAAGTACCCCACGCCAGGCAAAAGGGCAGCGCAACGAACTGGAAATGCTCGGCCCCCACCGTGAAACGCAGAAATCGCTGATGAGATGCGCAAATAGGCACATGAAGGTAGGCATCTTTGATGTCGATTGAGGCCAACAGGTCCCCCGGGCGAAGGTACGTCACCACAGATCGAATCGATTCCATGCGGAAGCGACGGACCCGCACAAAGGTGTTTAGGCGTTTGAGGTCCAGAATGGGCCGAACCCCTTCCTTCTTGGGCACTGTGAACAGATTGGAGTAAAACCCCTGCAAGCGTTCCAAGGACGGAACCGGTACAACAACCCCCTGAGACAGGAGGTCCGCCACAGCGCGACGAAGATCCGCCAGGTGGGAAGGGGAAAGACGCGTGTTGGACGGGAAAAACCTGTGACCCTGCCGAGAAAGAAACTCGATCTTGTAACCCGAGGACACCAGCCCCCGAACCCAGGTGTCTGAGACGTGAGCCACCCAGAAGTCCGCAAAGAGCCGAAGGCGCCCCCCCACCCCGGAACCCAGGGTCGGGGCGGGACCTTCATGCGGACGGGGTCTTGTCAGCGGGCTTGGCAGACTTCGGCTGCCAGGGACGCTTGTGAGGCTGGGAGGAAGAGGCTCTTGTAAACTTACCGCCCTTCTCGGAGGGGGCCGAAAAAGCGGCTTGTGAGCGGAAAAGGAAGGCCCCGGCTTCCGCCGAAGCTCCCTCTTGCGAGCCTGAGAAAAGAAAGAAAGTGCTCTTACCCCCCCGTCAGATCCTTAATGATCTCATCCAAAAGAAGCACCAAACAAGCGGTCCCCCATAAAGGGAAGCTCCGTCAGAGCCTTTTTGAAAGCCTGGTCAGCCGACCAGCACTTCAGCCAGAACGACAAAGGGTGACCGCCGTTATCGACAACCGCGACACCAAGGGCGCGGCATCCAGGGCCGAATTGCACACAAACTTAAGGCCCTGCACCAGCTGCTCCGCAAAATCCACGCAGGCGGGGGAGACCTGTTCCTCCGCCAGCCCGATGAAGCATCTTCGCCCATTCAGTCAAGGTCTGCGAAACCAGGGCAGACGCCAGTGCCGGGCGCATTAGAGCCCCAGACACGGAAAACAAGGTGCAGGAAACCGCCTCAGCCTTCCGATCGGTGGGGTCCTTAAAGGACGGTGAATCCTCAACCAGGATAAGAGTGGCCTTGTTCAAGCGGGAGACCGGGGGGTCCACCACCGGCGGAGTGGCCCACTTGGACAGGAAACTTTTCTCAAATGGATAGCGAACCGAAAAGCACTTCGGAACCACAAAGGATTTGGATAGGCGTTTCCACTCCTTATAAATTAGCTCGTCAAAAAAAAGGAATGTAGGTAAACACCTTAGCGGAACGCTTGCCCTTATGCGTTCCAAACTGAACCGAGGCCATAGTAGAAGTGCCAGGAGACTCCTAAATCTTAAGCGTCTCACGGCCGGCGCGCACCAGCGCCGAGACCAGCTCACGTTCCTGAACCATGAGCGCCGACGCAGATTCATCCTCACTGCCCGAGTCCGGCGGCGAGGAGTCCCCCGGATCCGGATGAGGTGACGTGGACCGAAGTTCCCCCTCCTCCTCGGACTCCCCAGACAATGCCGGGGATGGCAAGGGCAGAACCCGTTTTTTAGGGGGCCTATGTGTGAGAGCGCGCTCTATGCACGACACAAAAACATCCATAGCGGATGAGAAAAATTCCATACATAATGCGGTACCTGAGGCACCAACCGCCCCCCTCAGGGACCCGAGGGGCGCAGAGGTGACTGGCATAGAAGCGCAGGCGTACAGGCAGCACAGAGAGGTGATCTAGAGGGGTCCACCGAGCGCAGCCCACAGCCCTCCCAAGGCAACCCGGCAGGATCTTCCTTACGATCCATAGCCCCCGCACAGCAGCAAACTGCCCACCAGAGAATCACCACCAGGCCACAGGGAGATCACCCGCAGTACTCACGACCCCCAGCTGTGTCACTGTGCCCAGCACCGGCAGCGTCCGACCCCCAGCAAGGGAGAGCTGAATCCTGTGTCCTTCCTGCAGCGGCGTCTGAGGCCGAAAGGAAGTGTGTCCCCGGTCGCCGGGGATGAAGAGAGCCTGGGCGGAAGTGACGCGGCAGAAAGGGCAACTTGCCCTATTCCAAAATGGTGGCCACGACGACACCCGGAGGCCGCAATGGAGCCGGGCCTCGATTTTTGGCCCGTTTGCCGCATGATCGCAGCATCCGCGAGCGCCCAGGCAGCCCCAAACTGCACCACAGAGGCTCCCCCCATGGACCCCACAGGTCTGGACAGCCCAGGAAGGGAAAATTACCCATCAGGAGCCCAGCCCTGAAGCCCCACGAGGCAGAGGTAGAGGAGGGGGGAAGCTGGAAAAGCTGCAGCCAGAAGAACATGCAGCCTCTTACCTTGTTACTGTCCCCACAGCGCCGGCATCCACAACCCCAGGTTCATCAGGGGAGTGGGGGAAGGCGGACGTCCCCGACCGCAGGCGCGGCACCACCAGTCCATGGAAGTGCTGTGACAGGTGGGCCGGGACCCCCTGTCATGTGCAAAACAAACTACAAACACACTTAACAATTTGTCACCAGTTATACCCCTGTCATGTGCACCCCGGGGAATGAAAGTCGCAGCCGACACGCCGAGGCAGAGCCTGCATGAGCTGGATGGCCACCCAGGGGAGACCACCAGGATCCATCACCATCCAGCATGTCGCCCTGGTGACACTTGCTAGCAGATCCGAGAAAAAACGGAAGGAAAAGAAAATTTCCAGAGAGAAAATTTTTTAGCTCCTCACTCCTGACGCTAGGCAAAAAACTGGAGACTTGTCAGCAGGTGGGGGGTTGGGCCACCAGCAGGGGACGCCCCTAGGCTGTCTATGTCTTTATGTGCCTAGCGTCCTACTCCTGCAGGTGGCGATATACCATACCTTCCAGGATCTCCAATCTGTTGCCCTGTGTCCTTCAATGAACGAGAGAGAAAAAAAGTTTTGGCTTTAATTCTATTTTAACTAAATACAGAACTTGGCCAGGCATTCACAAACTTTAGCATGCAGCTGTTAATTATTAAATATAGAGGTGAAGGTATTCATTATTTGTTAAATCTTCGACTTGTTGCATCACAAGTTTTGGGTTCCATATTTTTATGTAGGGCCTTGTTTCCATAGATTTCGCCATTAAGGCCTCGTTCACACCAGGGCGGTTCGGACGCTTGGATTTTTCGCGCTGAACCGCCGACAGTAAAAAAAACAATTTATTCTTATGGGGCCCTTTCACGCAAACGCGTGATTCAATCCGCCTGCCGCCCTGAGCTACTTTTTCCAGCGCTAATCAGCGCGTTTTCAATATAGATTTTTAAAAAAAAGAAAAAAAAAAAAACACCACACACACACAGGGTAAAATCGCTTTCATATTAGCATTGACAAACCTGTCTTTAGAGGACACTATTAAACACATAAATGCATATAATTATTTTTTAATAGAATTCAAACTGGGAGCTTATCGGCCTTTAGAGAAAATATTAATCCTGAATGCACAGAATTCTAACAAACTCTAAACAGTCAGGGCCGGGGGCGCGGAGCCATGTTATCTGACTGCAGAGATTTATAGTCCTCTATATCTGGTGGTATTCTGCAGTTGTATAATGTTTTGCTGGGAGTTTTAGTCCCTCTACAGCTTGGAGTCAGTGGCAGAACAGGGTGGCAGCTAGGACCGGGTCCTGATGCTCCACCACTGTCCTAAAGACATTACTCTGTATTGTTTTTTAAAAATGGCATTTGTCCCTTAAGAAAAAAATAATCAGTAATTGGTATCAACAAGTACTTGAGAAACAGTACTTGTATTTTGTTTTTTTTAAATGGTATCGGTGCATCGCTAACTAACTATTGACAATACCTGACCTTATTTGTGTATCACTCGGGTGTAGATCCTCAAATCTCTGAATTGGTGGCGACACTGTCCTTCCTTCTGGAGGGTGGCTACTTTTGTTCCCCATGGTCCCCGTGTGTGTTGTAAAGTAGCCACAGCTCCAAGATCACTGCCGTGATGCACTACAATCTCAATACAAATTAGTAAATGTGAGATTGTAGTCCATCACAAGAGTGTGCTTGGAGCAGTGACTACTTTATAACACATGGGGAACAAAGGTAGCCACCTTTGGAAGGACAGTGTCAGCACAAATTCAGGAATGATTTGAGAATCTACAGCCGACTGACACACAAATAAACATTTTTGACAATAGTTAGGGGAATTAATTTTTTAAAGGTGTTACTCCTGAGTTTAGTGTCACAAAGTAGTTAGATACAGACAGAAGTAATGCAACCAAAGCACTTACTGTGAATTCTGCACCATATTTTTCCAATGCAGATTTAAAAGCATCAAAAGCTGGAAACGTCTCAGCAAGGTCAATGACAAACTCAGCTGCAAAACAAGAACAAATATAAATCATGCACTTGACAAAAGAAAAATCCATGTCATGAGGGGAACAAAAAAAAAACAGTTTCTGCTGTCCAGAGTAGAGCTGCAGCTAACGATTATTTTCAAAATCGATTAGTTAGCCGATTATTAGGTTCGATTAATCGGTTAATCGGATAAACAATAAAATAAAGTTTTAAAAAAGGCTCCAGTGATGGGACTACTAGTTTGTATTGAGGTTGTAGTCCATCACAGGAGCAAGCTTGGAGCGGTGGAAGTAAAAAAGAAAGATAGTGTGGTGTGCAATATAGTGAAATGGAAAGTGTAAAATTATACAGCAATGAATGCAGAATACCACCAGCTATAGAGGAATACAACAAATCCCAGCAATAGTACATAATAGCTGGAGGCATTCTGCATTGCGCTGTATAATGTACTATTGCTGGGTTTTGTAGTCCTCTATAGCTGGTGGTATTCAGCATTGCACCACTGTATAATGTATTATTGCTGGGATTTGTAGTCCTCTATACAGCGCAATGCAGAATATCACCAGCTATAGAGGAGTACAACAAATCCCAGCAATA
>NW_017308292.1:0-26231 GCF_000935625.1 Nanorana parkeri | reverse complement strand
CCAGCTATAGAGGAATACAACAAATCCCAGCAATAGTACATAATAGCTGGAGGCATTCTGCATTGTGCTGTATAATGTACTATTGCTGGGTTTTGTAGTCCTCTATAGCTGGTGGTATTCAGCATTGCACCTCTGTATAATGTATTATTGCTGGGATTTGTAGTCCTCTATACAGCGCAATGCAGAATATCACCAGCTATAGAGGAGTACAACAAATCCCAGCAATAGTACATTATACTGTGCAATGCAGAATATCAGCAGCTATAGAAGAGTACAACAAATACCAGCAATACATTATACATACAGTGTATAATGTATTGCTGGGATTTGCATTCCTATGTATAATATACAGCACAATGTACCATCAGCTATAGAGGAATACAAATCCCAGCAATACATTATAGAGTACCATGTGTGGGGAAAGTGCAGGCTTACCTGAGGAGTCTTCCAGCAACTTGCTTCTGAGATCGGGCCTGTCTATCGGCGGCTGTCATCACCCCACACCTGCTCCTCCTTACTACATCTCCCCGCGTCCCTGTGCCGATCGTGGATGTGGGTGGGCGGTGAGTGTGCGGCGTGTGTAGCATGGATGCGGGCGGGTCTGGCAGCGTGAGGTGGGGAGGAGGTACGGCGCACAGCGTGTGGAGCTGTGAACAGGGCCAACTGATCAGAAGCCGATTAATCGATTATTGAAAAAGTTGACAACTTTTTCAATAATCGATTATGTCGATTAGTTGTTGCAGCCCTAGTCCAGAGCAATTAATCGGATTCTGTCTTCGAGTAGATTGTAAAGTGTAACAGAATCAAAATCAAAATCTGACTTGGTACCAAAGCATAACATTCAACTTCACCCGCTTCTCTCCAGCTACAGAAGCCAGAGAATGACCGCTGAATGAGGCAGTGATGTAATATAAATCACTCCTGCATTCAGAGACCAGTGAGATCAGAGAGAGATTGTGCACTGATTTCCCTCCGATCACAGGGGGGCACACATGAGCTTGAAGTAGCTGGTGTCGCACACATGCAAGCTCTACAGCCGCCGGAACGCTTGTATGTAAACAGCCACTTTTAAAACGTCCACCAGCGTTCAAGAAGACACTGTCTGGCCGTTTAATTACAACGGCCGGACGGGAAGTGGTTAATATTTAGATTTTTGCAGAAAAGTGACTAGATCTCTTTAATGTCCTCATCACAGAAGAATGTAGAGAACCCCTGATAACATCCATATTACTTGTATAATGCTCCACACACTATTTAAATAAGAAAGATTTGAGATATCTTACCTAAATCTTTGTCGTTAATGCCTAAATGGTTATCCAGCTCTGTGCAAACCTTTGAGACTAAAGAAAGGTACTCAAGTTTCCGCAGCTCCTCCAGTGCCGCATCCGCCATGTTTACTACTTAGACAGCAGAGTTCTATCATAGAAATAATGACAAGTAGAATTACAAGATAGGTAAGCCGTATTAGTCCAGTAGAAAAGACAAGCTTTTGAGAGTTAACCTCTCTTCTTCAGGTCAGAAGTGGTAACCGTTGTCATGTTGATTAGTATTGCTTCTGACCTGAAAAAGAGAGAGGTTAACTCTCGAAAGCTTGTCTTTTATATATTCTGTAAGTCCAATAAGATATATATATATATATTCTTCATCAGCTTGTTCAGGTAAATGTATAACTTTTATGCAGCTGAAAATTAGAGTTAGGTACCTGGCAACTTTGTTTCTAGGAACCTTCCAGGACAGCATTGGAGATAGGCTCCTGCCACCGGAACAGGAAACATCACCCACACCTAAATAAAAAGAGCACAAGCCTTGCATACCTCAGTTAAAATATAAGAACCGAAGAATATAACCATTGTTAAACCATTTCCAAATATACATTACTATAAAGTAAACTCTCCACTGTCGGGCGGGAATCCCTGCTGTCCTGGAAGGTTCCTAGAAAAAGAGTTACCAGGTATCTAACTAATTTTCTCTAGTCACCTTCCAGGACAGCATCAGAGAGGATAATCAAGCACCATACTTAGAGGGGGGACCACAGCTTGCAGAACTTTCCTTCTGAAAGCCTGGTCTTGGTTGGCCGCCACGTCCACGCTATAGCGCTTGACGAATGTCAAGAAACTGGACCAGGTAGCTACTCTGCAGATCTGATGTAGCCCCTGCTCTTTCTGCCCATGAGGCCGCCAAGGCCCTCGTAGAGTGTGCCGTTATATGTTTAGGTGGTTTTAGCTTTTGAAGATCATGCTCTTGTTTGATTGCTAATTTGATCCATCTACCTATGGAGATTTTAGAAGCTCTAAGGCCCTCTTTGGGTCCTGAAAACAGGGTGAGCAGATTGTTCCGACTTCTTAATGCTTTTTGTCTTGTCCAGATATTCCAGCACACCCAACGCCGAACTTTCTCTCTTTCTCATTTGAGGGATTGGTACATAAGGAGGGAAATACCACATCTTGTGTTCTGTGAAACACTAAAACCACCTTAGGTAGAAAAGCCAGGTCCGGTTTTAATATGATTTTGTGCAGAAGAATTGTGCAGTAAGAATCCAAAATCGATGAAGCGTGCACTTCACTGACTCTCCTAGTTGAGACAATGGCTACTAGCAGAGCTGTTTTAAGAGTGAGAACCTTTAAGCAACATGCCCCTATTGGTTGGAACGGAGGTCCTAGTAATGCCTGTAGGACCACTGATAGATTCCAAGCTGGAAAGTGAGCTGCCACTGGTGGCTTAGCTCGGCTACTGCTCTTAGAAACCTTTTGATTAGCATCTCTTCTGCCAATTTCTGATCCAAGAAACAGGATAGGGCCGAGATCTGAACTTTAAGGGTACTGCAAGATACATTTTTCTCTACTCTATCTTGGAGAAACTCTAAAACAGAAACCGCTGTGGTGTTTTCCACGTAGTTACTGGATAACTTCCATGAAGAGTAGGTTTTCCAAATCTTATTATAAATCGCCAAAGTGGAAGGTTTCCTACTAGAAATAATGGTAGCAATTACCCTGTCTGATAGTCCTTTCTTCAACAAGTCCCTTTCAGAAACCAAGCTGTCAAGTGTAAAAACTCTAAGCGAAGGTGTAGTACTGACCCTTGCTGAAGCAGATTTGTTTTCAGCAGAAGCGTCCAAGGCGGCTTGGCACTCAGTCTCAGGAGAGGGGCAAACTATGGTCTTCTTGGCCAATAAGGGGTGATCGGAATGACTGTTGCATTGTCTTCCATGATTTTGCAGTGGACTCTTGCAATCAATCTGATTGGGGGGAAGCATAAGCCAGCTGAGTTCCCCACGGGTGTAGTAGCGCATTCACCCCCCAAGCTCCCGTCTTCCCTGACCTGAGAAAAAAAAAATAGAACTACCTTTTTGTTTATTCTGGAAGCAAAAAGATCCACTAGTGGCATACCCAATCTTTTTGCAATCATAAGGAATGTCTGATTGTCTAACTCCCAATCCGACTGTCGAAACCTTTTCCTGCTCAGAGCGTCTGCTAGAACATTCACTTTCTTCTCTGTCCAAAGTAGGATATCTTCAGCCAGTGACAAGAGAAGATGAGACCTTGTACCTCCTTGTTTGTTCAGATATGCGACAGCCATCGCGTTGTCTGATGAAATCTGCACGACAGTTTTTGATGCGGGGAGCGAATTCCAGTAAAGCACATTCTATGGCTTTCAGTTCCCTCATGTTTCAGGACTTGTGACTCCAAATTCTGCTCCAAGAACCCTGGATCATGTGTTGTTGAAAGTGAGTACTCCAACCCCATGCATGTGCATCTGTTGTAATCTGCAGGGGTTCTGGTTGCTTCCCAAATCTCCCCCCTGCCAGGTGCTCCGGCTTCAGCCACCAATCTAGTGTCTGAATCACTACTCTGGGGATCCTTACCTTTGTCTAATGATTTCTGTTGACCATCTCATTCTGCAAACATAAAATTCTGAAGGGGCCCAGTGTGTAATTGAGCCCAAATTACCGCCGGGACGGCTGCGGTCATTAGTCCCAAAACTCTGATGCATCTGAAAGATGTTTTTTCTTTGAACAGAGATCTTGTTTCTGCTGTCAATTTGCAAATTTTTTCTTCGGGAAGGAAAACGCATACTACTTCTGTATGCACCTAGTAGCCCCAAAACACCACTGTTTGGGCTGGAATCAAATTATATTTTTCTCCATTTATGAGCCATCCCAGATTCCCCAGGTGAGATGTGGCCGTAGCAAGATTTACCTTGAGGAACTCCTGATTGCTTGCAAAATATAGATCATCTAAGTAAGGATGACCCCTATCCCTTTCAATCTGAGAGGGACTAGAGCTTCTGCCAACACCTATGTAAATATCCTTGGAGCTGAGGAGAGGCCAAATGGTAGCACCTTGTAAGTGTTTTTAAATTCTTTCTATTTTTTGTACTTGTATTCTTTCTGTAGTGTTTCAAACACCCGTAAAGCTACCACTGCTAAAGGGGATTACGGTGATGCTTTTTTGGGATTTCATTGTCATATAGGACAGGTTTAAAGAATCTCAAGTTTAATAATTCTAACATTAAATCCTGTTAACAGAAGAATACAATTCAGTGCTAGATTTACTTGGGAATATATCATGACCGTAACAAGTTTTCCTTGAAGCATATCAGCTGTACTATACAACTACAGTATAGAAACACTATTTTTGATTATGGAGCACATTGTCACTACTTTATTCCATGTATTTGCCTCGTATAAAATGAAGAAACTGTTTTTTATTTTCTAGTGTACAGTATTATTTGAAAGGCATGCTATGTTGCACACTGGCAAACCTTTCTTATCAATATTTTGATCACCACATTGACAACCATGCACTTGGCTAATTAAAAAGCAAAAGCCTGCAATCCTCTGTGCCATGTCATGTTGAATTGGAACAATTACATCAGACCTCTTGGTTTTTATTTATCAAGCAATGTCTCATTAATCCTGATATTAGGGTTAAATGGGGGGGAATCCTGTGACTAGTATAGTTTTGTTTTTTTTACCGCTTTTCAGTCTCTATTCTGCATTGGTAAAACGTATTACTTGTTCGCTTATAACAGTTTGTTTTGTGAAGCGATACTAAAGCTCCCAAAATTCTGGGGAAAATTCCTGCTCTTTCCACCTTTAGCGTTTTCAGGTGAATATTTTAGGTGACTATGCCTCCCCATTCTGACAATTTAGGTACAGGAGACAAGAAATTACAAAAAATGAAACAAACGAAAAAAATCACCTTGAAAAACAAATACATGGTAGCTTTAGGAGTGTATTAACTTTAAGAATTGTATGCATGTACTTAATAAAAAGAGCAAGGTTATTCAAACATTGGCCTGTTTCTTGATTACATGCTAGACAGATTCTACTGTGATGGCCAAAAAATGTTTTGTCTAGTAAAAGCATACAAAAGAAACTAAAAAACAAATGCCTGCTGACATAAATGGACACTGACCTTTTAGTGTCAGTCATCTATTTTGTTGTTTTCACATTGGAACAGAATTTTCAACTGTTAACCCAATCTATAATGTTTCCTATGCTTAATATTTACCAATACAAAACTAGGTTTAAAATCAAGAACCTTTAAATTCTTGACTATTTAAACCCTTTATCTCTACTTGATTATATGCCGACTGTGACTGTTAAAAATGATGTGGACTGTTACCTCTCTGCATTTGTATCTAGTGCCTAGTAATTCATCATTTACACTTTTTCCAGTTTTTATTTGTAATTTGTTCTGTCTAGTTACTACCTATTGACCAATGCAGTACTATTGACCAATCCTTTTCAGGTTGTCTTTTTTTTTTAAAGAATTCAGTGAAGTACAGTGGGGCAGTTTTACACACCTAAATAGCGCTTCAAATGAAGAATTGTAAGCATTTGATCCAGGTGTGTTATGGAAAGCTTTGCATTTCTTGACAATATTGTGGATTTTCTTCATTTTTGTCTCAATCGTGTATTTAAAATTAAAACTGAAAGCTTGAAAACATTTTTTAAAAAAAGCAAAAAGGTTTTAGTGGCACAAGCCTTTTGTCAAAAATATGTAGAAGCCACACCGCCCCGTCAAGGATCCTCTGTAAAATGTGGTCCTAACTATTTATAGGAGTCTCCAAGTGGGAGCATATTAATGCAGTCGATAAATTAAATTCAGGTGTACCAGAAGGTAGCTTACTCCTCCTCAAAAAGGTGCAGGGACGCACTGCAGGCCCAGCAATCAAAAATGGCCAAAGGTTTGTGCAACTAAAACCTCTGCTTTTAACGCATACTGCTGACAGGGTAATTTGTTTTGTTGCAGGCTAGCTGGCAGGTGTGCTGGGGACTTTGTGTATTGTATTTTTGTAAGCCTTCCCATGTGCACCCTGCTACAAAGGCTGGTTATAAATGTATGCAGTTACCATCTTTTTCTAGTTTGATTATTTTGGATGTGGGGATGCACTGGGGGTCCCAGCGTGCATTTCTGATTGCTGGGCCTCCAGTGCATCCCTTTTGAGGAGGAGAAAGCTACATCCTGGTACACCTGCATTAATATGCTCCCACTTGGAGACTCATATAAATAGAGTTAGGGCCACACTTTACAGAGGTGCCTTCACTGGGCGGCTTGGCTCCTACATATTTTTGGCCAAAGGTTTGTGCAACTAAAACCTCTGCTTTTAACGCATGCTGTTGACAGGGTAATTTGTTTTGTGGCAGACTAGCCGGCAGGTGTGCTGGGGACGTGTTCTGTATTTTTTTAAGCCTTCCCATGTGCACCGTGATTATAAATTTATGCGGTTACCATCTTTTTCTACAGAACAAATTAACCCTTGATCCAGTGGCTCTTGGATAGTTACCGTCATCTCTAGAGCCTTGTCCTGATACCGAGAAAGATGAGTCACTAAAAATCTCGAGCAAGGGTACCTGCAGCAACTCTATTCAGTTTGTTCTAAACTATAACAGATTAAGTTTAGAACAAACTTGCTGTCTGTAACTTGAAGCCACTGCGGGAGGAACTCCCTCAACCTTCCCCCCACCGTGGCTACCCTGTCGTTGCGTCTGGAGGGGTTGTGGAGGGGTAAAAAGAAAGCTGCTTTTCCCCTTCCCTTTCTTGTATTACCAATTCTTGTTCCTGAACTGTTATTTTGTGGCATCCCTCTTTTCCTTGGCTGATTTCAGTACTTTGACTGACGTTTATTCAGTCATGCAAAGCTGTACTGAAATTTTATACCATTGTTTGGGGACAGATAGTGCTTTCTTTTGGTGGTATTTAATCACCACTGGGATTTTTATATTTTACTATATTAAAAAGGAAAAATTACTGATTTTTTTAAAAAAAAAACTATTTCCCCAATATTATAAAAATTACCCAATTTTTTGGTAAAATATAAAAGACGGGGTCACGTCAGGTAAAAAGACAAGAAACATGTCAAGCCTTATAATTGCGCGTGAAACCTAAAAAAACTACAATTATCAAAATTGGCCATAGGCGACACTTTAAAAGCTTTTACCGCTCATCAGTTTAGTGTCATCAGTGATTGATGGCCCTAGAATAATTGCTCTCACTCCAATGTTCGCAGCAATATGTAACATGTGTAGTGCAATTGTCATTTTTTTTGGCGCGCTGGTGCAACTGACGCATATGTTTCATTATTACTTACCGATAACGGGATTGCTACGAATCTTCCAGAGCAGCAACCTGAGAGATGATTGGCTCCTCCTTCAACAGGAAACAATTAAAAAAGGTAGTTAAATACCCTCCCACCCCTTCTTACCTCAGTTGTGATAAAAGTATACTACCACCAGTGTTCGAGGTAACACCACACTCAATACAACTACAGCTGTACAACCACAATTAGGGTGGGAAGTAGGCTTGCTGTCCTGGAAGATTTGTGGAAATTCCGTTATTGGTAAGTAATAACGAAACATTTCTCCAATCATCTTCCAGGCCAGCAACCTGAGAGAATAGCCAAGTACACCCCCAGCAAGCCTACCTTCTCAGGGCGGGACCACTGCTTGAAGCACCTGGTAGTGCTTCACAAAAGGTATCTTGTCGTGACCAGACTGCGCTTTACAAATCTGATCCACTGATGCCCCAGCCTTTCCTGCCCAAGAGGTCGCTAGAGATCAGGTGGAATGCGCTTTGACAGAAGGTACCACTTGACCCTCCAAATGATACACAAACGTAATCACCTCCCCAATCCATCTGGCTAGGAAGGCCCTAGGGGCCTGCAGACCCTTCCTAGGCCCTGCATACAGGACAAAACAGGAGACTGGATCTTCTGAATGACCTAGATTCCTCCAAATATTTAATCAAACATCTTCTAATATCTAGGGTGTGAAACTCCCGTTCTTTCGGATTCCGAGGAGAATCGCAAAAAGAAGGCAGGACAATGTCCTGCGACCTATGGTACCTGGAGGAAAGCTTGGGTAGGTACAAAGGATCCGGCTTCAAAACCACCCAATCCGGTAATATTAGTAAATAGGGTTCTTTAATAGCGATAGCCTGGGAGGTCTCCAACCCTTCTAGCTGATGTAATCGCTAAGAGAAAAAACACTTTCAGAGAGAGCCACTTTATCGAAACCTCCTCCAGTGGCTCAAAGGGCGATTTCACGAGGCCCCCCAAACACCAAGGACAGATCCCATGGAGGAAAAGTCTTCTCACAACGGCCGAGAACGCTCAGCTACGACCAGAAATCGTTTTACCAACGGTTCCTCCATCACCTTAATTTCCAAAAATACAGAGGGCCGAAAGTTGAACTTTTAGAGTATTGACTACCAACTTTTTATCCAGACCGTCCTGTAAAAATTCTAATACAACCGGAACCGAGGGTAAAGTGATACTCTTGCGCTTACACCAAGCGGAAAAAACTTTCCAGACCTTGCCATAAATTTTTCTGGTCACCATCATTCTGCTGGACAGGATAGTCTCAACAACTCTGTCCAAACAGCCCTTCAATTGCAAAAGCCGCCTCTCAAGAGCCAAGCCCTCAATTGAAAGAACCCCGGGTTTGGATGCAGAATCGGCCCCCTTACACAGCAGATCTCTTCTCTGTGGCAGACCCCAAGGAGGCTGTACAGACCTCATCAGAAGTTCCGAAAAAACACGGTCTCCTTGGACACCATGGAGCAACCAGAATCAGGGTACAGACTGACCTGCCCAGTTTCTGAAGAACTCGTTGCAGCAGAACCATAGGAGGGAATGCATAGCCCAAACCGAAAGCCCAGTCCTGAGCTAGTGCGTCCACCCCTTTTGAATCCACTTCCCTGTAGAAGGAAAAGAATGTTGACAGCTTTTTGTTGCTGCTGGCTGCAAACAAATCCACCTCCGGCAGTCCCCACAAGGCGACTATCTGTGCAAATACTTCCTGATGAAGTTCCCAATTGCCCTGAGAAATGGGCCTGCGGCTCAGAAAATCTGCCGTCTGGTCTGCCTTATGGGGACTGCCGAAAGCGAACAACCCTGGGATTCGGCCCACTGAAAAATCTCCTCTGCCACCTGCATCAACCCCAGGGACCTTGTCCCCCCTGGAGATTGATATAGGCCACTGTCGTAGAGTTGTCGGAGAAAATGTATAGCTCTCTTCCCATCAACGTTGCCTGGAAGGCCCGCAGCACCTCCTTTACTGCCGAAAGTTATTGGAAAAGGCCCCCACCAGGTCCCGAGGCCACGCCCCTTGTGCCTGCAGACCCTGCATGTGGGCCCCCAACCCCAAGAACTGGCGTCCGTAGTCACATGCACGGGATTCGTCTGACCCCATAACCTGCTCTCCAGCAGCCTTTCTCTCGACAACCACCAAACTAGGGACTCCTGAACCTCGCTTGGCAGATGTATCCTTCGCTCCAAGGATTCTTTCCTTCTGTCCCATTGTGACAGAAGGAACAACTGCAGCCGCCTGGAATGAAACTATGCCCAGTTTAGAGCAGGAATGGCCGAGGTCATGACTCCCAGAAGCCGCGTGACTCCCTTGAGGGTCAGCGCCCCGACCGGGCTGTCTGAGTCAAGCTCAAAAGCTTGCTCACCTTCTTCCCTGTCAAGAACAATTTCCCCGCTACCGAGTCTATTCGGTAGCCGAGAAACACTACTGACTGAGCTGGCGTATGAGCCAACTTCTCTTGGTTTATGATCCAGCCCAAAAGATTTAGCAAGTCCTGGACCTTCTGTAGACTGTCCAGAACTGCCACTTCCGAAGGACCATAAATCAGCATGTCGTCTAGGTAGTGGATTAGACACACGCCCTTGAGGCGCAAAAAGGAGACAGGCTCGGACAGAATTTGAGAAAATCCTGGGAGCCACTGAGAGGCCAAAGGGAAGTGCACGAAATTGCTAGTGCTTGATTCCCTGCCCTGTTTTCATCGCAAATCGCAGGAACCTCTGACAAATAGGGATGTGTAGGTACGCATTTTTTAAGTCCAGGGTGACCATAAATACAGACTTCTGAGGAATCCTTCAAACCGAATAAATGCTCTCCATTTTGAAGTGCTTGGAGACCAGGAACTGATTCAACTTCCTTAAATTTAGGATTATCCTGAACTTTCCGGATGGCTTTGGTACCAAAAACACATGTAAGTAAAACCTTAGAAACAGCTGATCCCCCTGGGACCGGCACAACCACATCCTGGGAGCCCAAAAGCTGTATGCAATCTAACAAAGCCTGTGCTTTCAACTGGCTTCTTGGCAATGTCATCAGATAAAAGGTCTGGGGAGGCTGAGCCAGAAATTCCAATTGATAACCCCCCCCTGTAGAAGGGCTATCACAAAAAGGACTGCATGCTATTTTCTCCCAATGAGAAACAAAAAGTGACAGCCTTCCCCCTACCTTTGAGACGGTGTCACTTAAGACTCATTAGCCGCCTCAGGAGCTGAGAACAGCAGCCCCCCTCTGGGCTTGCTTCTATTAAAGGGCCAACCCCTCATCTGAAACTGTGGTTTAGTATTCGGTTTCCGCTGCTCCTGGGAGGGACGGAAAAAAAAATGCTTATTGTGCACCCTTTTCTTCTTCTCTGGGAATGTCTTCCCCTTCTTAGAAGATCTGGTCAACACCTCATCAAGGCCGGAACCGAATAGACCACACTCAAACGGTAGAGAACAAAGTCTAGATTTGGATGTCATGTCACCCTCCCAAGACTTTAGCCAAATAGCCCACCTGGCGGAATTAATAAGAGCCCCTGACCTAGCCGCCGCTCTGACTCCTTCCACAGAAGCGTCTGCCAGGTAGGATACTGCCTTCCCAAAGACAGACAGGGATTCTAGGACCTGTTCTGCCGGAGCCCCCTGAGAAACATGTAAGGCCACATTCTCCAACCACGGGTCCATATTACGGGCCACACACGTGGCTGCCATGGCAGGGGCCATGGAAGCTGCATTAGCATCCCACACCCTACGTAGTAGAGCCTCAGTCTTCCTGTCCATTTGATATTTTATATTCCCTGCATCTTCAAACGACAGGTCAGCTTTTTTAGACACTTGGGCTAAGGCTGCATCCAGCCTAGGGCATTTAAAAACATTTTCTTCCTCGTCCTTGGAAAAAGGAAACCTCCTTTTCCAGGACCTGAACCCCCAAAACTCCCTCTCTGGGTCCTTCCATTCACCTTCCACCAACTCCTTCAGAGATTGGTGGACTGGAAAACACCAGCCCTGTGTCTCAACCAAACCCCTATAAAGCCGCTCCTGGACCGACATAGCTTTAGAGGGATCCTGGATCTGCTCCGTAGCATATATGGCTTGCAGTAAGAACTCCATATCTTCAAGCGGAAACAGATGCCTAGCCGGGGGAGAATCCTTCCCCTCACCTCGGATCTCCCCCTCTTCCAAGGAACCACCCGAATCCGAGGCCGAATCCCCCATATCTTCCTCTTGTGCCACCCTAGCAAAAGACACTGCCTTAGAGTGCAAGCCTGACGGACCGGGCATCTCTGGCACCCCATGAGAGCAGAGGCAACAGGCACTGTCCCATAAACAACCTGCTTAAAAGACTGCATGGTTGTCAGCATCTCTGTCCTGAAAGAGTCAAAAAAAAACAAACACCTTTCATTAAGGTAGAAGACTCAGCAGCCACAAATTTGTACATGCAAGGCTCACAGAAGGGCTTAGGGAAATTAGGGGGAAGCTTTACGTTACAATTGCCACAGCACTTTCTGTTCTGCTTAGCAGCTGGGGCAATCAGTGGTACTGAACCAAGGGGTGGAATCTTCTCAGAGGGAGAAGAATCCTAGGCAAAAAAGCAAAAACAAAACATGGTTACCCAGGCATCCCCTTAGTCTTCCACCCAGTCACCATTTACATACAGAGGTCACTTACCCCCTTTGACCTGGTGACAACAGCCGGCTTGCCTTCCTCCTCCATACTGGCGGCAGCGGCTTTCTCCCCCTTCTAGCTGTCCGAGGTGGCTGCAGTGGTGAGAGAGCGGCGTTCCTGCGTGTGGATGCAGAGAGACGCGCAGCAGAAGTGACGACATTGGCGGCCGCCGGATATGACACCGCTGACGCCCCTGGAACGCATGACACGCCCACTTCCGTGTTCCACCGCCAGACGCCGACCCCACGTGCAGCCGTCTCGCCAACCAAAGCCACCAGGACAGGACACCGCCAGGGAGCTCCAGGACTCCATCCCTCAGCAATGGAAGAAGCTGGAGAGAACAAAGGGACCCCTCTGTCTTCACAGCAAGGCGCCCGGCACTACACTGACCTACACGCAGAGGTGCCCAGAGGGGAGACCCACGATCACAAGGCCGACTGGTCAGGAAAATAACAAACGTGGCGAAGGTTGCTGGACGGTAGGAAACACAAAGAAACTGAGGTAAGAAGGGGTGGAAGGGTATTTAACTACCTTTTTTAATTGCGTTTCCTGTTGGAGGAGCCAATCATCTCTCAGGTTGCTGGCCTGGAAGATGTTTGGAGAAATTTACGTTTATATGTGCGTAAACGTGGGACATATGTGTTTCCTGTTGCAGGCAGGCGGAGCCTATATCTCGATGGCTGTCCTGGAAGATGACTGGGGAAAATTTTTTTTAACTTTTTGTTTTTTTACAATTAATGTTATTGCTATAACAATCCCCCTATATAATAGCAAAGGCACACTGACAGGTCCTCTTTGTAGAGACATTAGGGGTCTCTAAGACCCCTGTCACCAGGGGACCCCCAAAGAAGCTGATGAAGCAGAGATCAGCTTCATCAGCTTCTCTCTGGCTATAGCAGCCAGAGGACTGACAGGTGAATGCGGAAGCGTATTGCACATCACTTCCACATTCACAGTACGGAGGGAAATCAGCAAGGAGGAAGATGCTGATCTCCCGACACCCTCCCGAGCCGTTCCCGGGCCGCAGATGGGATAGCGGATCCTGGGATTGAGGGCCTGTTCACATGAGATCAGGTCCTGATCAGCAGACGTGGAGCTGCTGATGCAGTGCGTTTTTGGTCTGGATGCTGACAGTTCATTTTTTATTTTTTTTAGCCAAGGGGCTGTCAGTATGCAGATTCAGCCTCTGGCGGTCACTTCCACCCTCTCGGAACATCTACTTCCCTTTGTGTATGTAAAGCTGGTGATCAGACATGTATCACATATTTGCAGGCATGTTGATGGTGCTAGCTACAGCAATCTGCAGAGAACGAGCCCCCAGGAGACGTCGTTATTGGGTACACCCAATCTTGAGGCTCCGGGACTCCAAGGGTCAGTTCTGGAGTTTGTATGAGGGTTTGCGAGGTCACCCGGATACATTTTTTTCCTTTACTCGTATGTCCATGGCAAGGTAATGGGCATTTTCCAAATGTTTGCAGTTCATGTCGTTACCTCTACCCCAACCTGTCTTGTCTATCGTTGATAACATCATAATAAGTGGAGCAAGAATAAAATTTTTTTTTTTTCCTCAGCTGCATTGTGTTGCCGTTCCGTTTTCGTTGCGTTTCCGGACAAAATGTGACATGCAGCAATTTTTTCTGTCGTAAGCTGAACGGACTGCGCACGTGAGAACTGTAGCCCATAAAACACATAGGGATACATTTTTTCTGCCCGGGCGCGCGCAAGCAGAAAAAAAAAGCCGTCTATTTACAGCAACCCGCACATGTGAGTTTGCCCTCCGTTTTTTTGCAACGGGCGGATGGCAAGTGGTTAAAGGACAAGTCTGAGTTCTTTAAAAATTTGGCAAGGGAAGTGTGCGCCCTAGGACATTTCTCCCATACTTCACAATCCTCTTCTTTAAACTGAAAACTTCGTTTAAGTTTAGAGGCGAAAAACACTCTTTGCAGGTTCAGCCCATTCAGTTTTGATGCACTGGAAATGAGTGACCTTTCTTGGCCTGCAAGCCCTTACTTAATCTGTCATGCACCGACAACTCTCATTGATCTTCTGCTGACCCTAGCATATCCCAAACTGCTTTAAGCTCATTGGTCTCATGAGCAGGGAATAAGTATGTGTTGTGACTAGACTCCTCTTCTTCCCCTGACTCCACACATTCCCCTTCTGAGGCAGAAGAGGAATCTGCCACATTGGTAGCCCTTTCACAACTACTCACGTTACCCTGGCCTGAAGTTAACTGAATCCCTGAACCTGAGGGACCTGAAACCACGGAACAGAGCCTTAGCTAGCTCCCTTTGCGCCCGAGGCAAGAACAGAAAATTGTGCCCCCCAACAGATGTGTGGGGTATGTGACGTCATGTGCCCCGCCTTGAGGATGGTGGCCAAATCCAAAATAGCATAAAAAGTTGTTTCACGAAACCTAATGAAAACAAATGTTTAGTCTTTGCACATGTCTAGTAATATGTGTCTATAAAAGTGTGTGTGTGTGTGTGGGGGGGGGGGCTTCAGGGAAATATATGGGGTCTAAACAGACCCGACATCTCCCTTTTGAAATAGAAAGAGATTGAGGACACAGGGTCCTCCTCTGCCCATACAGGCGGGAGAGAGCAGCAGGGAGCCGAGGAGAAGCTTGAGCCGCTTCTCTTCTCCCTGCCGAGCCAGGGCTGCGTTGGCCGCCTGGCTCCCCTGAGGTGAGGGGGCGCAGTCAGGCCAGGATACAGGGTAAGTGTCTACAGTGCCTCACTCGCCCCATGGTAGCTACAGCCCTGCCACAGAATGGCTTCCAATCATCCCTGCATCATTGATCACTGTGCGGAATGATTGAAAGGTTGACACCATCTCCTCCCTCATACAGTCCAGCAGGCCTTTAAACATGCTCAAAGGTTAGTTTGCCACTAACTTTCCTACGCAGGATTAGCATTTTGGAAGAAGGATACTTAATATTGCCTGCTGAACATGTCTTATTTCTAGGCCAACTACTAAAGACAAATTTAATTTAGAGTGTTTGGTCTGCAAGAGAGAAAAACCATAGCCTGTTTAATAACCAAAAAACAGAAAAATAAAAAGTGACAACCAATTTCTTATGCCCCAAACACTGAGAAAAAAAAGTATAGGAAAGGGGCATAAAAAAACCCTTCTCCTACCTTAGAGCTGCTAGCACCAGGATCCACCAGGTCAGATGATGCTGCTGCTGTAGTAAGAGTCCGCTCCAAGGGCCACCAGCCTTTTAGACTCCAGCTCCAGTGTCCCACTCCTGATGCACCCCCTTGTGGGTGTGGGGGCCACAAGGGATCTGCATCCTGCTGTCTCTGCCATCTCAGAATAGCGCTGTAGCGTGGACCGAGCGGCTGTCAGAACCTCCATTCCTTATGTCCCCCGCGGCCGCAAGTGACCCTCAGACCGGAACTAGACCAGGCCGGAAGTGCGCGAAAAATATCACTACCGCCGTGCACGTCCTTACCTATTGTCACAACGCTCCCTCTCCACGAGGGGATGCCATGATGGCCTACCCCACCACACAGCTCCCCTTCCAGCGGATGCACCCAGGCCCCTGCGTACCAAGATCGCCGTCCGACCAGAAGCTCCATGCGACCAGAAGCTGCACGAGGGGACGCCATGCCAACTCATTGGACGGGTAAGACCAGCAGATAAAAAAAATAATTGAGGGGTTTATCGGAGTTAGGGGGGGACCCAACGGACCTCTACACCAGCAGGATAGTTGCCTTGCTTTGACTTAGCAGGAAACCTAAGGCATATATGACAATAAAAATCCTATGGACAGATGGGAACTGTCCTGGAACCCCCAGTCATGAGTACCTCAGCTCCTGCACACTAGCACAAAGGCCTAGCTAAAATAACAAATGTTACCATGTCCTGCTTGGCCGGAGGAAACACAAAATAACTGAGGTGTCCTAGGCTTGTGCTCTTTTTATTTAGGTGTGGGTGATGAGTTTCCTGTTCCTGTGGGAGGAGCCTATCTCTGATGCTGTCCTGGAAGGTGACTAGAGAAAAACATATTACTAACACCTAGAAGATCCTACAAAATATGAAAAATAACTCAGTAAAGATTTACATAACATATAGGAAGATATAGTACTGGTACTTAAAGGTTTAGTTCACCTTTCTGACCATACTTCATGATATACCCATATTTAGGGGGTAACTGTCCCACATCACACACCAAATCCCGTACTCCTCTCCACTGTCCTACATCACACACACCATATCCTGTATGCCTCCCCACTGTCCTACAATCACACACACCAAATACTGTACTCTTCTCCACTGTCCTACATCACACACACACACCATATCCCGTACTCCTCTCCACTGTCCTACATCTCACACTCACGCCATATCCCGTACTCCTCTCCACTGTCCTACATCTCACACTCACGCCATATCCCGTACTCCTCTCCACTGTCCTACATCTCACACTCACGCCATATCCCGTACTCCTCTCCACTGCCCGACATCACACACACCATATCCCTTACCTCTCTCCACTGTCCTACATCACACACACACACACCATATCACGTACGCCTCTCCACTGTCCTACATCACACACACACCATATCCCTTACCCCTCTCCACTGTCCTACTACATCACACACACACACACCATATCACATACGCCTCTCCACTGTCCTACATTACACACACACCATATCCCTTACCCCTCTCCACTGTCCTACATCACACACACACCATATCACGTACGCCTCTCCACTGTCCTACATCACACACACACCATATCCCGTACTCCTCTCCACTGCCCGACATCACACACACCATATCCCTTACCTCTCTCCACTGTCCTACATCACACACACACCATATCCCGTACTCCTCTCCACTGCCCGACATCACACACACCATATCCCTTACCTCTCTCCACTGTCCTACATCACACACACACCATATCCCGTACTCCTCTCCACTGCCCGACATCACACACACCATATCCCTTACCTCTCTCCACTGTCCTACATCACACACACACCATATCCCGTACTCCTCTCCACTGCCCGACATCACACACACCATATCCCTTACCTCTCTCCACTGTCCTACATCACACACACACCATATCCCGTACTCCTCTCCACTGCCCGACATCACACACACCATATCCCTTACCTCTCTCCACTGTCCTACATCACACACACACCATATCCCGTACTCCTCTCCACTGCCCGACATCACACACACCATATCCCTTACCTCTCTCCACTGTCCTACATCACACACACACCATATCCCGTACTCCTCTCCACTGCCCGACATCACACACACCATATCCCTTACCTCTCTCCACTGTCCTACATCACACACACACCATATCCCGTACTCCTCTCCACTGCCCGACATCACACACACCATATCCCTTACCTCTCTCCACTGTCCTACATCACACACACACCATATCCCGTACTCCTCTCCACTGCCCGACATCACACACACCATATCCCTTACCTCTCTCCACTGTCCTACATCACACACACACCATATCCCGTACTCCTCTCCACTGCCCGACATCACACACACCATATCCCTTACCTCTCTCCACTGTCCTACATCACACACACACCATATCCCGTACTCCTCTCCACTGCCCGACATCACACACACCATATCCCTTACCTCTCTCCACTGTCCTACATCACACACACACCATATCCCGTACTCCTCTCCACTGCCCGACATCACACACACCATATCCCTTACCTCTCTCCACTGTCCTACATCACACACACACCATATCCCGTACTCCTCTCCACTGCCCGACATCACACACACCATATCCCTTACCTCTCTCCACTGTCCTACATCACACACACACCATATCCCGTACTCCTCTCCACTGCCCGACATCACACACACCATATCCCTTACCTCTCTCCACTGTCCTACATCACACACACACCATATCCCGTACTCCTCTCCACTGCCCGACATCACACACACCATATCCCTTACCTCTCTCCACTGTCCTACATCACACACACACCATATCCCGTACTCCTCTCCACTGCCCGACATCACACACACCATATCCCTTACCTCTCTCCACTGTCCTACATCACACACACACCATATCCCGTACTCCTCTCCACTGCCCGACATCACACACACCATATCCCTTACCTCTCTCCACTGTCCTACATCACACACACACCATATCCCGTACTCCTCTCCACTGCCCGACATCACACACACCATATCCCTTACCTCTCTCCACTGTCCTACATCACACACACACCATATCCCGTACTCCTCTCCACTGCCCGACATCACACACACCATATCCCTTACCTCTCTCCACTGTCCTACATCACACACACACCATATCCCGTACTCCTCTCCACTGCCCGACATCACACACACCATATCCCTTACCTCTCTCCACTGTCCTACATCACACACACACCATATCCCGTACTCCTCTCCACTGCCCGACATCACACACACCATATCCCTTACCTCTCTCCACTGTCCTACATCACACACACACCATATCCCGTACTCCTCTCCACTGCCCGACATCACACACACCATATCCCTTACCTCTCTCCACTGTCCTACATCACACACACACCATATCCCGTACTCCTCTCCACTGCCCGACATCACACACACCATATCCCTTACCTCTCTCCACTGTCCTACATCACACACACACCATATCCCGTACTCCTCTCCACTGCCCGACATCACACACACCATATCCCTTACCTCTCTCCACTGTCCTACATCACACACACACCATATCACGTACGCCTCTCCACTGTCCTACATCACACACACACCATATCTTTTTTAATTAAAAACTTTATTACATTTTTTTACATCAATACATAAAGAAAAGGTACAAACTAGACACACATATCGCAAGATGTACACTATCGATTCAAGCCGTATACAGGTTATATGTTGAATGAGGGATCAGACATACATCAAATATAACATTCCCATCAACACGTTCTCCTCCCGCCACTTGGTATGATCTTAGAGGATATAATAAGTGTCTACAGTGTGGGTTAATGGAGGGGGCTTACATTCCTGCATCAGATGAATACCACACATTCCAGGGCGCCCAATGCTTAGTAAATCTATCTATCGCTCCGCCAGGATGTGACAAAGCTCTTTCGTACTGGCAATGAATATGAACCAAG
Organism: Nanorana parkeri; assembly: GCF_000935625.1. Taxonomy (NCBI): domain Eukaryota; kingdom Metazoa; phylum Chordata; class Amphibia; order Anura; family Dicroglossidae; genus Nanorana; species Nanorana parkeri. Next base: position 6,822 of record NW_017308292.1, on the reverse strand, counting down.
GATACTACATGGTGGATCGGAGGCAGGTCAGTAGTGCGCCAGCACACACACCATATCTTGAACTCCTCTCCACTGTCCTACATCACACACACACCCTATCCCGTACTCCTCTGCACTGTCCTACATCACACACACACCCTATCCCGTACTCCTCTGCACTGTCCTACATGACACACACTCACCATATCCCGTAAGCTACTTCACTGCCCTACATCACACACACTCACCATATCCGTACTCCTCTCCACTGTCCTACATCCCACACACTCATCATATCCCGTACTCCTCTCCACTGTCCGACATCACACACACTCACCATATCCCGTACTGCTCTCCACTGTCCGACATCACACACACTCACCATATCCCGTACTGCTCTCCACTGTCCGACATCACACACACTCACCATATCCCGTACTGCTCTCCACTGTCCGACATCACACACACTCAGGGCTGCCATCAGGTGGGTACTGCCAATACTCGTGTAAGGGGCCCAGGCAGCCTGGGGGGCCTGTCCGGGACCCTTACATGAATATCGGCCGACAGTGACATACGAGGAATCCGCTAGGCCCCCGCAGCGCCGGAGGCCTGGCCCTAGCAACGCCGGGCCCCAGCATTGCCCGATCCAGCGGCATCGTAGCAGGCTGGGGCCCCATCGGTGCTACTGATCTCGGACCGGCCGGGAAGTGACATCACGTCCGGCGGCAGAGGAGGCCAGGTGAGCAGGAATGAAGAGCTTGGAGGGAGGGAGATGCAGCCCTGACCAGCCCAACTGAGACCCCTGCAGAGTCCACCATAGAGAGTATCAGATGGGCTGTGCAGCATTTATAGTGGGCTCTGCAGGGTCACTCTCAGGTATGTGTGGGGTCTCAGTGGGTCCTGCGTCCAGGGCGTCACTAAGTCCCGAGTCCAGCGGGTCACTAAGCCCTGCGTCCAGCGCCTCACTAAGCCCTGCGTCCAATTAATATACTGTTCTGCATTGCTGTATAAATGTATTGCTGGGATTTGTACTCCCCCCTACAGCTGGTGCCATTGTGCATTAGAGTGTAAGCTCCTCTGTACAGAGACTGATGTGACTGTGGGGGGGGACGGACATTAGAGTGTAAGCTCCTCTTTACAGAGACTGATGTGGCTCAGTGTTCTCTGTACAGCACTTCGGTATATGTCAGAGCTATATAAATGTATAATAATAACAGTGTGACTGGCTCAGTGTGGCAGCGGTGCAGTGGGCTCGACGGGGCGGGGGGCCCCCAGCCTAAAGCCGTGTAAGGGGCCCCAACATTTCTGATGGCTGCCCTGCACACTCACCATATCCCGTACTGCTCTCCACTGTCCGACATCACACACACTCACCATATCCCGTACTGCTCTCCACTGTCCGACATCACGCACACTCACCATATCCCGTACTGCTCTCCACTGTCCGACATCACACACACTCACCATATCCCGTACTGCTCTCCACTGTCCGACATCACACACACTCACCATATCCCGTACTGCTCTCCACTGTCCGACATCACACACACTCACCATATCCCGTACTGCTCTCCACTGTCCGACATCACACACACTCACCATATCCCGTACTGCTCTCCACTGTCCGACAACACAGACACTCACCATATCCCGTACTGCTCTCCACTGTCCGACATCACACACACTCACCATATCCCATACTGCTCTCCACTGTCCGACATCACACACACTCACCATATCCCGTACTCCTCTCAACTGTCCTACATCACTCACACACCACACACACATACCCCCGATATCCCGTACTCCTCTCAACTGCTCTACATCAGAAACACACACACCATATCCCATACTCCTCTCCACCGTCCTACATCTCAGAACACACACGCACGCACGATATGCCGTACTCCTCTCCACTGTCCTACATCACATACACCATATCCCGTACTACTATCCAATGTCCTATATCACATCACACACACAACCTCACCTGTTCTATACGACACGTACACACCAGACGTATGAAAAAGTCAAATGTTCCGTGAACCAAAAATCTGGAAATTCTGCAGACAACTCTACTCGCTCCGCTGCTGCTTTACGTACCTGCTACTATAAAAGGCCCCAAACATCTACAATATGAGAGCACCTCTCTGTTAGAACCTCCGGCGGAAGTGACGATGCGTTCCACTAGAAGGAAGTGACGTTACTTATTAGTATATGCGTTCCATTCCACTGGAAGTGGCGACCGTAACAAAGGGAGGAGCTTAAAGCAGGTTCGAGGTTGTGCTGTAAATAGAACAGCGTGCCATGCTGTGATTGTGAATAGAAGGGAAATATGAATTGGGAACGTGCAGTGGCAGAATGGTGCAAAGGATCTTTCAAAAACATATATAGATAGATACATACAAAAATATCATAACAATAACTCAAAATATGAGACGTACATGAGAGAAAAATAAGTGTAAAAAATGAGATATAATGGAGGAATGGGCAAGGGACTTATGGTTATGCTACTGCAGTGTGTAAAAAAAACCGTAACGTCACTGATGTGTCCCTATGATGTGGAACAATATAATGGGACCAGATTTTTTAAATAAAAGTTGGGGACACCCTACTGGCCTTTCTCACTTTTAATGGGGGGTTGGTACAGGAGCGGAGTAGGGGAATGATATGTGTGGCTAAATTTTGCTATCAGTGGGAAGGGGTACAGATAAAAACAAACAAGCCTAGCCTACTCTGCTATGGTTCAAGAGTACGTAAGGCCCCTTTCACATGGGCACCGGTCGTTCTGATCACCAGGAAATCTGAGAATGAATCCCCTGCTGATCAGAGCAATAGAGAATGAAAGTCACTCTTGTGACATTCATGTCCGTTAAGTTTTTTCCTCCTTTTATTTCCTTGCAATGGAGGAGAAAAGTGAGCTGTATGGACCCATATTGGGTCCATGGGGAGTCAGGTGAAATCGGATGTTTTTTTTTCTAGTCTTAGACAAAGTCGGGGGTAACTGGATTTAAACAGATACCTGTACCTTTACATCTGGCTGCCCACAGAGTACCACTGGGCTTCCGATCAGATCCGCCTGAAAAACTGATAGGACCACCCCTGTGAAAACGGCCTAGCATGCAGGCGATTGAATTCATAAGTCTTGCAGTGCTTTCCAGTCAAAAATCGGATGGGAACGCACTGCCCGCATTTCGGTCGGCCCCAATTTTTGCTGGACAGGAGGGGATGTGGCGGGCCATTGAAGTCAATGGCACCGTAGCCACGCCCTGTGGCCGCAATGCGATCGCCCGCACGGGAATCGCAAGGCACATTGTGCCTGCAGTGCGTTCCGTGCAGTGCGTTCAAAATAGTGCATGCAGCATTTTGAACGCACTGCAGGCACAATGTGCCTTGCGATTCCCGTGCGGGAGATCGCATTGCGGCTGCAGGGCGTGGCTACGGTGCTATTCACTTCAATGGCCCGCCACGCCCCCTCCTGCCCAGCAAAAAAGGGAGCCGGCCGCAATGCGGGCAGTGCGTTCCGGTACGATTTCTGACCAGAACGCACTGCCTATGGTGTGAACGAACCCTACAACTAGGGCTGGCGCTGCCACTAGGCAGCCGCCTAGGGCGCAGCCAGGGCCTGTCCCTTTCGCTGCATACGTCGGTGGCAACGGGCAGGTTTAAACAGCTACTGGCTTTACAGTGGAAGCGATTCCGGTAGCTCAGCTACCGCCATATCGTCTCTGGGGGCCTGTACAGTGCCATGCTCAACTGCCTCTCTTGTGAGGCCGGGACCGGCCTCTCAGGTACGCCTTTTTCCTCCCCGCTGTATGGGACGCTTGTATGGGGTGCTGATCCGCGTTGCCCCCCCTTCGCACTCCCCAGGCTCTGCTGTGCGAGCCCGGGACCAGCATAGTGCCTCTGTCACAGGGGATCAGAGGGGGATCGGTACACGATCTCCCTCCTGTTCCCTCTCCGCAGTCAGAATGCAGAAGTGTTGCATATTACATCACTTCCGCATTCTTGTGTCACTCTCCAGCTTGAGGGGGATCTTAGGTGACATTAGGTGTCTTGGAGACCCCTGATGTCTCCATAAAGAGGACCTGTCACATATTTTGCTATCACATAGGGGGGTTTTATTAACCCCCGATGTGATAGCAATAAAATTAAGTGGGGAAAAAATAGGAAAAAAAATTAAAGTTTAAAAAAGAATAAAAAAAACATATTTTTTTAAAAGTCCCTACCCATACATACAAGCATGCAAACATGCGTCGGGTGTGCATACGTGCGAGAACGACAATTGTGCCCATTATGCCGCACATGTTGCATATTGCCACAAACTTCACAATGAGAGCAACAATTATAGGTCCATCGATCACTGATAACACTAAACTGATGTGCGGTAAAAGCTTTTAAAGCGTCGCCAATTTTGGGTTTGGTAGTTTTCTCCGATTTCGCGGGTGCGCACAATTTTAAAGCTTGACATGTTTGGTGTCTATTTACTCGACGTGACCCCGTCTTTTATATTTTAACAAAAAATTGGGTAATAATAATTGTTTCCTAACAAAATGTTTAAAAAAAACTTTTTTTTTTCAAAATTTCAGTAATTTTTCTTTAATATAGTAAAAAATAAAACGCCAGTAGTCATTATAAACCACCAAAAGAAAGCTCTGTCTGTCCCCAAAAAATTGTATAAAATGCGTTTCAGTACAGCGTTGCGTGATGGAATTAAGGTCAGTCAAAGTACTGCAGCGCTGAATACTGAAAAATGGCCTGGCCAGGACGGGGGTCTAAACACCTGCTCAGCAAGTGGTTGAAGAGTACCTGTCACTGCTAATATGCTATCACAGAGTGCAGGGTTCAGAAGTAATTATCACAGAGTGTAGGGGTCAGGAGTGCAAAACACAGAGTGCAGGGCCCAGAACCACTTAACACTGGTCCATATGTTGTGCCAAGTTGCCAAGTAGATTACTAGGCCTGGGACTCTATTTATTAAGTGGGGACACATCTGGGGGCACATCTGGTCAGCCTATCACATAGCAATGACTTGAAGTGCATATCTAGCCAAAAAAAATTGTTTTTCAATTTTAGATAGAACAGGAAATGGGTAAAATCTGATTATTTTTCTGCTGTATCTTGATGGATATGTTTTCCTACATTTCATGTGTTTAGGATCCAACAATGAGGTGAAAGTGAGGAGAATTCCACATCTTAAGGTGCCCATACACCTTACGAATATCGCACAATTTTCATCTGCAATCGCGTTTTTGTATGATAATCGCACAGGTAGTGCAGAACCGCATTTACTGTATAACTGTAACGTCCTTGCCTGCCGCGAGCCATCTGCGTTCCAACGTGGAACGCATTGGCCACGTCACGCAGAGGGGGAGGTTCTCAGAGGGGGAGGTTCCCTGCTCTCCACCGTGGTTCGCGGAAGTGACGTCACGGCCGGTATCACTTCCGCGTTCGCGGACTATAAAAAGCTCTTATGAACGCTATGGAAGCGTTCCAATATTGAGCTTGATGCCCTACAGATGCCAGGAGCCTCACAGAGCCCTCTTACTGCTGGATCTCTTGCTTCCTCTATCCTGCCTGCTGCCAACTGCAAGTATTGTACTGGAGGGGGATTGGCACTTAGCTTGCTGGACTGTCTGTCACTCTAACCCCTCTGGCAAAGGGTCCACTGCTAGACGCTCCAACACTGGGTTTATCATTTACTCCTGTTACCATTTGTGCCAAATCATTACCCTAGAGCTGCAGCTAACGATTATTTTCAAAATCGATTAGTTAGCCGATTATTAAGTTTGATTAATCGGATAAAAAATAAAATACATTTTAAAAAATGGCTCCAGTGATGGGACTACTAGTTTGTATTGAGATTGTAGTCCATCACAGGAGCAAGCTTGGAGCGGAAGTAAAAAAGAAAAGTGTGCAATATAGTGAAATGAAAAGTGTAAAATTATACAGCAATGATGAAGAATGGCATAGACTATAGAGGACCCATATAGAGGACTATATAAAACCCAGCAATAGTTTATTATACAGCACAATGCAGAATACCACCAGCTATAAAGGAATACAACAAATCCCAGCAATAGTACATTGTACATTGCTCTGTATAATATACAGTACAGCAGAATGTACCATGAGCTATAGAGGAATACAAATCCCACTATCCCAGCAATACATTATAGAGCACCATGTGTGGGAAAGTGCAGGCTTACATGAGCAGTCTTCCAGCAACTTGTTTCTGAGATCGGTCCAGTCTATCAGCGGCTGGCATCCACCCACACCTGATCCTCCTTACTTCTTCTCCCCGCGTCCCTGTGATGCGGGCGGGTCTGGCAGCGGCGAGCGTGATATGGGGAGGAGGTGTGGCGCGCAGCGTGTTTGGAGCCGTGAACAGGGCCAACCAATCGGAAACCGATTAATCGATGAATGAAAAAGTTGACAACTTTTTCAATAATCGATTATAATTGATTATGTCGATTAGTTGTTGCAGCCCTACATTACCCTGCATTAGACCTGTTACCTAGTGCCTTGGATCTACCTTTGTGTATCCAGACCCATGGTGTTATGAACTGTAATACCACCATATGGTCTATACTTACACTCCTCATTTGTAGCAGATGATGCAAGAACCCCTCACTCTCCGTTAAGATTGAGACAGACGCCTGGGGTTCGAGCCTGATTGCCATACCCAGCCCTAACCCTAGCCTCAATTCCGCAGCTGTGATCCATCCTCCTGTCCTAGAACCCAGGCGCATTACAATAACCATTTGACTTTTGTCTTTCCAACAGGCTAGAAAACTTCTGGCGAATCGTATGAAATTCGATGGATTAGTGGCGTTTTCGTAC
>NW_017308291.1:247710-247982 GCF_000935625.1 Nanorana parkeri | reverse complement strand
CAGGGGGGGGAACACTGCCCCATCCTCGGTGTCAGGGGGGGAACACCGCCCCATCCTCGGTATCAGGGGGGGGGAACACCGCACCATCCTCGTTTAATACAAGTGATCTGATCAAATCACTTCTATGAAACGAGCAGCGATGTTGTCTGCAAATCCCCGGCCAATCAGCATCGAGCTGGCTTCCCAGCCCACCAGGTCATTACTCGCCTCCCGGCTTCCCAATTGGCTGGGTAGCCAGTTCCTCGGCCCATCGCAATCAACCCGGTGAAACC
>NW_017308291.1:245294-247674 GCF_000935625.1 Nanorana parkeri | reverse complement strand
TGGCCCGTCGTCACCCGCTGCCCAGCTTCCGGATTGCCCGGGAAGCCGGCTCCATGCCAGCGGAAGCACCGGTATTGGTACTCGGCATCAGCGAGTACTGAAAGCAAAATATTGGTACTCATACTAGATACCAAAAAAATCGGTATCGGTGCATCCCTATTGTTGATTAAAACGACTTGTTTGTATTGGGATAGTAGATCCGGCCCCCGCTTCGGCCCTTGGACAAGTAAATTTTTTTTTTTTTACTTTTCCACACCCCTGACCAGGTACAATGTCCCAAGAGCCAGTTTAAAGGTGAGGAAAGGGCCACAATTTGGGGACACCGGTATGAATGGATTTTTGTTTTCCTATTTTATCATGGGGCGGTTTATTACAACAGACAAGAGGAGCGGTTACCGTGTACTCTGCATCTCACAGACAGACAGACAGGTCCGAGCACCACGTGAAAAAGAGATTTCATGACAAAGCAACACGCTGCACCCAAATATAACCAGAGAGCAGCCCCAGATTAACATACCCAAAAAGGGAGGATCTGAGGAGATGAAATTGCACGATGGCCGGTCACAAAGTCTATAATTACCATGTAATAATCATCGCCCGAGCTGTAAATAGTCGCAGAGGAACGAGAGAATGCAAATACATTTCCCAATTACAACCCTTCCCCTGCACACCCAGCTTGTTATTTTGGGGCCTTTGGGTGAGACTTGGTTTTACAATCTCATAATGAAATCTCTGCGTGCTCTTTGTATGTCAAGCCGCAAACTTTATCGATCTAGCCTTGCATATAGCGGGGAAGGATTGGAACTTCCTCTCTGGTAAAACTGTTGTCAGCAGGAAGTGAGGGGAAACCTTTCCAACGGAGCGCTGGGCGGCAGTTAAACCCGACAGGGCCTCTAATCCTTCCCTACGCTTTCCAAAAACTCTCTTACTGAGCGCTGTGGCTTCATCCACTGGCCTGTCAGGATTATTGGAAGCCAGCTGAAGCCATGCTTTGTGCTTAAAGTAGAACTATGAGGGGGGTGACTTTCACTCATCCTCATAGTTCTAGCCGACCTGTGACAATGAGACTGTCACAGGTCGGCTCAGTAGATCGGGAGGTGAGAGAACACATACCGGCGTTCGCTCACTTCCCGATCCTGTCCCTGCAGAGAGCCGTGACAGGGGGAGGAGCTCCGATCTGCCAGCGCTGACTGGCGGAACGGACGGGGGAGGGTGCGGGTACAGCTGGCTCTGCCTCTAGATAGGAGGAGCCAGCTGTCACTCACGCAGGTGGGCGGATCCAGACAGTAATGTAGGGATCCGTTCCGGCTGCGGCGTCTCAGTATACCGCGAGCTGTAGCTCCCTATATACTGAGCTTAGGGTGACGGGAGGACGCTAGTTTGTGTCCTCCCGTTACCCTAAGGAGAACTATGGGGGGAAAAGCCCTGACCCCATAGTTCTCCTTTAATCTTTCCACGTGTGCATAAGGTCATAAAGAGATGACGGCTTCTGGCCCCGGAGTAGCTCAGCTCTCAAACCTTTCATATGGCTTTGTAGACATCATAATCTATCAGCATACCTTTAATCTCCAGGGGCCCTTCAATGCGGATCCCGTGCTGGATGACGTCCCCCTTCTTGGGATTGTCTTCTTCCAGTTCTCCTGGACGCTTGTAGATTCCGTTCTGTACATCTTCAAACACTTCAAACATGTCGTGTACCCGTTCTGTATAGCCGGCCAGCTCGGTCACCTGTCATCAGGAAATGGCAGCTTGAGTTAATGTCCCATGTACTGCCCTGCTAAAGAAAGTCTTTAGTCACCGAGCGACGCGCACACCGAGCGACAGCGCACACCGAGCGACAGCGCACACCGAGCGACAGCGCACACCGAGCGACAGGCACAATCACGCGTTTTTCCTTGAGATTCCGAGCCGAGCTACATTGCGCGATATTGAGCGACAGTGCACACTTTGTCACGCTACGTAGCGTGACTTTTGGGAGGGACTTCGTTGCTGCTACATTGGGCTGTAACCAATCAACAGCGGTCTAGATGTGACATCATTCCTTTCCTTCCATATTGCTGTGCAAAAGTGACCCTTCTGTAGCGCGATGTTGTGCAATATCACCGGTAATACGCGACATCGAGTCTACTGGGGCCAAATCGCGCAACATCCGCCGAAAAATAAGTCATGTTGGAGCGACGAGCGCCAGGCGACATTGAAATGCATTGGACAAGCTACATTGAGCGGAAATAGGAGTTGAAGTCGTGCGACAAACTGCTCAGTGTGAACGGGGTCTTAAAGGGACAGGTCACACACACACACACACACACATTATATATATATATATATACACACACATACATACACACACACACACACACACATTATATATATATATATA
>NW_017308291.1:241221-245145 GCF_000935625.1 Nanorana parkeri | reverse complement strand
TATATATATATATATACACACTATATACATACATACATACATTATATACATACACACACATTATATACATACATACACACACATTATATACATACACACACACACATATATATATATATACATACACACACATTATATACATACACACACACATTATATATATACACACACACACACACACACACACACACACACACACACACTATTCTATCCTCACCTCCTTGTAGGAGGACATGACTCTTTCTATGGCGTCAGCGGCGGCGGTCAGAAGGTTCCTTGCCGTGGTGAAAGCTTCGGCTCGTTCACTGATTAAATCCTCTTCCGTCATGTCCATGGCAGCTTTCTTCACTTCCTCGGAGTCTGGTGTAGAGAACAGGATATAACACATTGAACGCAGGACATTGAACGCAGGGATCATACAAAGATAGAGTTCACCTTTACAATAATACTGCCCGTGCATTGCAGCATCGCCAGTACATTAAACAATCGCTGCTTAGGTTTTGATTTCAATGGCGTGATTGCGGCCTGCCCGAAAAAAGTCCCGGGTCCCCCTTTCAGGACATGCCGGGCTTTGGAGGTTCACCCCCAGCACCACAAGAATGAGAGCTCTCGCTTGTTCAAAGCCCCGCAAGTACACAATGCGTTCCCTCTCCCTCTGCCGCTGAACGGCTGAGCTCAGTGTTGTGCTGTAGAGGAAGAGAGAGTGCGCTGCGTACGCGCGGGATAAAACGCAGAGTGCTGGATGCCGGTGTCCCCTGCTGCACGCTGTGGTCACATATTCCAACCCCCTAGGTCACTGCTGCCTTATGTAGTGACCTAGGACAGGGGTAGCCAACCAGTGGTCCACCAGCTGTGGGTGGAACTACAAATCCCATGAGGCATTGCAACATTCTCACCGCCACGACTCCCGGAGAGAGACGCATCATGGGATTTGTAGTTTCACCCCCAGCTGGAGGGCTGGAGTTTGGAAATCCCTGACCTAAAAGACAGAGGAAGGAACCAGAGGTGCAGTGTCTGGAAGTGTCGAATCGGACGGAGGCTGCAACACTGGAGGAAAGGTCGGAGACACGGACCACCATGTATAACAACCGTTTATTTTCTCAGGAACCCGCCAGTGACATTATTTCTAGACCTCAGCGTGGGCCATCACGAATGCATTAAACCTTCTCAATTCTAGCCCTGGATAGTGGGGGGGGGAAAGCCTCACATAGGCCTTTATAATGGTCATTGTCCCCATTGGGCAGCCGTCCCCTCAAAGTCCCATTATAAGTTGTAACTCCTCTCCGCTGTATCCACTCCGGAGTTCTTCCTTAACATCTGAGTAAAGGTTTCACTCTCAACAATCGGCCTTCTAAAAATACATCAACATGTCAGAACTGGAAATAACACTCTGACCCATCTCCTCTCCTCTCCGCGTCGTGTTTGCTGCAAAACCAGAAGAGCCCTCGAGGGACACCAAGCACGCCGCAGCTCGTCAAATATGTCTGAGAGCTTCAGGAAACGCACAACATGGAGGACATCACATGACCTTTACCTGCTGCCTCCACACCTACCACACATCGTGCTGACCAAGATCAGTAGATACCGATACTTGTATTGGTGCCGAGTACTCATATTGGCCCAAATGCCCCGATGCCGGAACTTCCGGTCAGACCGGCAGTGCCGTAGGGGGAACATGGAGCTGGCTTCCCGTGTGACCAGGAAGCTGGGCAGCGAGTAATGACCGGCCTCTCGGCTTCCCGATTGGCCGGGAAACTGGCATGATGCTGATTGGCCGGGAAGCTAAATCACAATTCAAGCCTGCCAAACAACATGGAGCCCGGCTTCCCGGGTAATCAGGAAGCTGGGTGGTATGTCATTACCCACCGCGTGGCTTCCTGCCAGCGGAAGCACCGGTATCGGCGAATACCAAAAACAAAGTATCGGTACTCGTACTCCATACCGAAAAACCGGTATTGGTGCGTCCCCAATACCTGCTTAAGGAAAAGCCCTGACCCCAAAGTTCTCCTTTAATGAACAGCCCCGTGTCACCTTGGTGAAATAAATCAAAAGCCGGGCCGCCTGTAAAGGAAGAAGATTAATACTTACCTATCCGCCAGGTGATAAGTCATCAGTAAGTTTTCTTCCAGAGACGACGCCACTGGAGTCCGACACTTCCGGGCGTGTCAGATAGCGTGCACACGACATGCTGTGGTTCCTCCCGCTGGATGCAACGTCATACTACATACTACTCAACAGACGTGACGGAAAGAACCACAAAAGGTGTGAAGGGAGAAACGCTATCCAACAGACCTGGATGTGACTTGCCACCTGCAGATCACATGTGTACTAAATGGTTTCATGGGCCGCCCAGCTAATATTTGGGGGGTCTACACAGATCCCCGATATTTCCCTTCTAAAATAGAAAAAGAGATTGGGGACAGAGTCCTCAGAGACACACAGAGTCCTCAGAGACACACAGAGTCCTCAGAGACACACAGAGTCCTCAGAGACACCGAGCCCTCAATCTCTTATTCTGTATCCCCTGATAACATGAGGACAGAGTGTGTTTACTATAACCACAATCATGAATGAACAGGAAGTGATGTAGGAGGTGATGTAGATCACTTCCCATTCATTCATAATTGAGGATACAGTAACCATACCAGGTCCTCAATTATCTACAAACACTCAGCGATCACTGATCACCGACTGCTTGTACCCGCTCTCCTCTCTGATACGCTGTCACAGGAGGCTGATCGAGCGGTGCGGGGAGGAGAGCTCAGCCTTCTATGACAGCGCTGTCTCCACCCCACACACCGCTCTGCCGGACTGTGATAGGAGACTGAGCGATGTGGGAGAGACACCGGCCGCTCGCAGCGCTCACCTCCCGCAGTGCTCGGCCGCCTGTCACACTTTCTCTCCTCCACGCTGGGACACAGACCGGCGCCCAGCGGGGAGGAGAGAATACACGGATGCGCCGATGTATCGGCAGGAAAATGCCACTTTCGGGATTTAGCCAAAAGTGCCATTTTCAGCCGATATGTTTCGGCGGCCGATATACCGGTGCATCCCTAGCAGGAACATTTGAATGCAAGTTCACCGGAAATGATCTAGAACGATATCAAAAGATAAACACGCCCCCTTTTTTTTTAAAACTTCTGCATGAGCCCGAGTTTAATGTTCCCCCCCTAACGAGCGCATTCCTTACCACTTTCCGAGTAGCCCGTGGCTGTGATAATGGGGACGGCCACCATGACAAGGCCGGAGGCGCTCCATACATACTTCATGAGGAACTGCTCCAGCATGACATACCACAGCCTCTTCAGCAGGATGAGGTTTATCTGGGAGGACAGGTCCTTGTAGCATTGCTGCAAGAGAGACATCTCCACCTGCGAATGTACAGAAGAGAAATTCATCATTCAACAAAATATATTCAATGATCAATAGACACAGGCAGAGGACAATGGTGCCGAGTGACCCGCAGCAACAGGAAATCCCACAGCTAGGCATAACAAAAGCTGATTTGTGATTGGCTGCTATACGATGAAGAAATCATTGGTTCATTAAAGCAGAACTCCGGCCCTCCCTTCAGACTTGCACAGTTGGCTCCCCTCCTGGTCTTAAAATTGCTTACTCTGATTTTGCTTCTCACAATGTGCATTAGTAGCTGCAGCAAGTCAGAAAGAGCCTGCCTCAGTTGCTGGCTGCATCATCTAGCTCTTTCCTCCCCAGCCCGACTGTCCCTGGCCCGCCCCTTTCATTCATTCCGTGCATTTTTGTGCAATGTGCATCACGTGCGTGCTTTGGCATTGGAGCCAGTAAAGCGTTGCAGCCACGGTCAGTGAGCAGGGTGCATTGCTCAGGCTCCTGCAGACTATTGCTCCCATTTCCGGCCAGGACTGAGGTACAGGCTTTCAGGTACAGGACAGGGGGGGGGGGGGG
>NW_017308291.1:234541-241088 GCF_000935625.1 Nanorana parkeri | reverse complement strand
GGAGTGGGGGTAGCGGTTTAGGGAAGGGGAAAGGGGGGGGGGGGGTGTGAACGTGACGCCACTGCACTTCTTGTCCCTCATTGATAACTACGAGTCCCTCTGCCGTGGCGGCCCGTCAGATTTAAAGGATTGCTGCACCCTGCAGGGAGAAGACTCTCGCGATTCAGGTAAGCGGGAGGCGGATGGGGCACTGTGACCATGCTTCATGTCACACCCGAAATATGCCCTTTAACACCGGGGTAGGTAGACTCCGGGCCTCCAGCCGTGGTGAAACTACAAAAACCATCATGCATCTGCCTGTGGGAGTCTTGCAATGCCTCATGGGACTTGTAGTTGCACCGCAGGTGGCGTGCCAGACTTGACCCACCCCTGTATTCTATATAGCCAGAAAAAGGTCCATCTTCCATCAAACATTAATAGAGCCATGTGGCTGTGTTCCCGGTCTGATACGATCTACATGATATGCAGGCCCGGATCCCCCACAAGGCCACCGAGGCCCGGCCTCAGGGCGCAGAGGGGCGGCAGGGCGCAGAGGGGCGGAGTCCCCCGACAAGTTGATTTCTACATTTAGTCCTGCTTTGGGAAGGCGGGACTAAATGTAGTGTGGGGAAGCCGCTTGTTCGTTTACAGGTGATCGCCGCGATGTCGCCGCGATCACGTGTAAAATGTGTGCATCTAACCCCGCTGCTCCGTGTAGACAGCGAGAGGGGAGAGCTGTGCTAGAACTCCTGTATTGGAGGGGACGGGTTCAATAAAGAGAACCTGTCACCTCCAAAGGCTATCACACAGGGGGGCTTGTTAACTTTATTGCTATCACACGGTGGCTAGCTAAGTGAAAGAAAAAAAATAAGAAATAATAATTAAATAAAATAAAAAGGTGACTAAAAAGTAAAAAATTATAAGAAAAAGATTAAAAAATAAGATAAAAAAACGTGCAAAAACAAGACGCGTGATGTCGCACATCGCAAGTGTGAACGGCGGCTGAGGGCCCAACACATCACCACAATGCACATAGTGTACAGTGGCATGCTGCAACGCATTGCAAAAAAATAAACACGTGTTGAGGCCTCATTCACACAAATGTGCACATTTTTTACTTCCACTGGGCGCGGAGCCTGAAGCATTGTTATTCTTACTGATGGGGGGGCATTTTCTACTCCCACTGGCCATGGCCTGACCCCCCCCCTACAGTTTTAAGGGAAGTGAGCTGGCCCTTTGTACAGAAAGTTTAAGGACGCATTCTCTATATAGCATTCTGGTATTGCTTCGAACATGGTGTCAGAGTTCAGTCAGTTGGCTAACGTCTATTACACTGGGAACAATGGCACTGCTGTAATTAAAGGAGAACTATGAGGGGGGAGGGGGAGGGGCTTTTCACTCACCTCATAGTTCTAGCCGACCTGTGACAATGAGACTGTCACAGGTCGGCTCAGTAGATCGGGAGGTGAGAGAACACATACCGGCGCTCGCTCACCTCTCGATCCTGTCACTGCTCTCTGCCGTGACAGCGGAGGGGCCGATTCCCCCCTCCCCGCTCCGATCTGCCAGCGCTGACTGGCGGGACGGACGGGGGAGGGGGCGGGTACAGCTGGCTCCGCCTCTAGATAGGCAGAGCCAGCTGTCACTCACGCAGCTGGGCGGATCCCGGCACAATTGTTGGGATCCGCTTCAGCTGCGGCGTCTCAGTATACCGCGAGCTGTAGCTCCCTATATACTGAGCCTAGGGTGACGGGAGGACGCTAGTTTATTTCCTCCCGTTACCCTGAGGAGAACTATGGGGGAAAACACTGACCCCATAGTTCTCCTTTAAATGGTCGCTCTGCAATTCTAGTTTTCACCAATAGGAGGCGTTGCAGGTAAAACAAGTAAAACTCAAGACATGTGAGCAGGGGGCTACCCCTCCTCGCAGTAACTTGGAGTCTATCTGTATCCGTCGAAAGATGTTTTTGTCCTTTGAAATCACGAGTGTGGCCCCAGAACTTTTCAGAATGGGAACCAGTGGGTTTAGGATACAATGGAGGCCGGAACACCAAAAATGACTTAGTGACATGAAACCCTCAGATTGTGTAACATAAAACAATAGTGTAATGTGCACCGCACTGTAATCCATGGTTGTTTCCCTTCTCTTTGCTGCTTTTCCTTTTAAATCCTCATGTCTTCTCATGCTTGGGGAGAACTTCTGTTTTGCAGCAGACTGCCTTGTCTCCGGAATGGATACACGGTGTCTGTGTATAGGTTTGTATAGGCTTGTAACCTGAGCCGGCACTACAGGAAGAGGCACTCAGCTGCAAAGGGAAGTTCTCCCCCAGCATGAGAAGACATGAGGATTTAAAAGGAAGAGCAGCAAAGAGAAGGGAAACTACCATGGAGTACAGTGCGGCGCACATTACAGTATTGTTTTATGTTACACAATCTGAGGGTTTCATGTCACTTTAATGTTTGACAGAAAGGCCACATGTCCTCCGTCATCTCCGCAGTCATACAGAAGGATGATCAGGCCACACGGGATTTGCACAATGTGACTAATAACCGGAATAATTCCTCATGGTCAGCACACATAACCCGCGGAGCAGCAACAATCAACCAATTGCCACAATGAAACATTTCATATTCCCGGAGCGCAACTTTTCTATGTGCCAACAATGTACAGAGAGCAAGGAAATAGTGAGAGCAAATGTCGTCCTTAAATTCTGAACTTGTACTGAGGAAGCTGTGCCGGGAAGTACAAAGCAAAGTCGTTACCGGCATACCGTGCCTGGTTCTGCACTGTGCCTCTGTATGGAAGCTGCCATCTTGGTTGAGGCGGAGCTTTAAAAAGGAGAACTACGAGGGGGGTGGTGATTGTCATTCATCCTCATAGTTGGAGCCGACGTGTGACAATGAGACTGTCACAGGTCGGCTCAGTAGATCGGGAGGTACACATACCGTCGCTCGCTCACTTCTCGATCTATCCCTGCTGGGATTCCCCCCCTACCGTCGGATCCTCCAGCGCTGACTGGCGGAACGGACGGGGGAGGGGGCGGGTACAGCTGGCTCTGCCTCTAGATAGGCAGAGCCAGCTGTCACTCACGCAGCTGGGCGGATCCAGACAGTAATGCCGGGATTGGTCCCGGCTGTGGCGGTCTCAGTCTGTAGCTCCCTATATACTGAGCTTAGGGTGACAGGAGGACGCTAGTTTGTGACCTCCCGTTACCCTGAGGAGAACTATGGGGAAAAGCCCTGACCCCAGAGTTCTCCTTTAATTGCATGGGACAGTTGTACAATATTATATATATCACTGTACATATCCATAAGAAGAATATTTGGAAGTTGCGTCACGTAACGCGTGGAGGACGCAGCAGATCCCGCGGACGGCGAGGAAGAAGTTAACGAGTCTTCTGTGTGCTCAGCATCCTGGTAACCAAAGCAGAAGAAGAAGTGTGGAAAGAGTTGGCGGAGAGCAATGTCCTGTAGTAACCTTTCCCCGAGAGACGCCACCGCTGCCGAGATTACAAGCTGCAGAAATACCGCCGCGGTTATCTGAGCTGCGCAAGCCCCAGTAACTCCCCTACCCCACATGGGAATACAGTCTGGAGAGATCACACCGTCAGCAAGGCATTCAGTAAGATGCCCCCCTCCCCCCACCAAGCAAAAACAAAGACTTAAAGCTGAACTACAGACACAAAAACATTCGTTTATATATTGCTCAGAAGCCACAAAGAAATACAAATCCGATTGAAAACCCAGATATTACCTTTAAAATATAGCAGTGACATCATCACTGTGCTGCACATGGCCTGTGCAGAGAGTAGAGCTGTGGGAGGGACCCAGAAGGCTCCACCCACAAAAGGAAAACAACAGGAGGGGGCAGAGATGAGACCAGTCACCCTGCACAAGGAGAGAGAGCAGCAGTGGGCGGTCTTTATTACAGGAGGGGGCGGAGACAAGACCAGTCACCCTGCACAAGGAGAGAGAGAGAGAAGCAGTGACCTAAGCCAGTGCAGGGATTGGCAGAGGGGGGTGGGGGATGGAAGCCAGTGCAGGGATCGGCAGAGGGGGGTGGGGGATGGAAGCCAGTGCAGGGATTGGCAGAGGGAGCTTGCAGACACTGAGCGGTTGGTTAGGTAAATGAGTCTGGCAGCTGCGTTCATGATAGACTGAAGGGGGAGGAGCCTGTGTAGTGGAAGGCCAATGAGGAGGGACGAGAGATAACAAGGGAGTATGCCCATACCTCAGTACGCACCTCTGTACGCAGGTGCCTGTGCATTGTACCCATCATGCACTGCAGGCTTTAATGCTGAAACGTAATCAATGCACATTTCGTATTTCACCAATTTGGGTCTATTTATGACATTTTTGTGGACGAGGCCTTTAAGAAAGATGAAAGCTCTCCTTTACACCCCTGAGATGAGGTCACCCGAATGTCTCCGCGTCATCTCGTGCCAAGTGAATTCCCGGCGAATAGCCAACAGCTGGAGGAAACCCGAGCGCTACAATCGCATTACCAAATGTCAACAGGTTAGTCCGGACCGGCGACATATTTCTGGGACACGAGTGCGCATGAGCATGAAGGAACATGAGCATGTGCGGCGGTCACATGAAATAATACATATAGGGCGGGTTCAAAACCATTCTCTGCTCCAGATCTGCCCGCAGTTCCAGTGCATTTCAGACCAGACAACATGAGACCTGCCGGATTTTTCTGGTCTGGTCTGGAAGGGACTGCGCTGGTGTGTACAGAGGCCAGAAATACCATAGGGATACATTGGGATGCATTTTGGGTCCGGAAACAATCTGGTCTGGTGATGATCTGGATGTGGTGTAAATGGGCCCATAAGCATCACACAACACGTCCTCCTGGTCAGCTGCCTCTCACGCCTACAACCGGTACAAACAACAATATGAAACTTAATCTACAGAGAGGAAGCCCGCGGGCAAGTACATCGGCAGACCGCGGGCAAGTACATCGGCAGACAGCAGGCAAGTACATCGGCAGACCGCGGGCAAGTACATCGGCAGACCGCGGGCAAGTACATCGGCAGACCGCGGGCAAGTACATCGGCAGACCGATCGATAGTCACAACCAGTACATTATAGTCTACAGAGCTCAGTGGCTCAACTACCGGCTCCAACATGGAGTAGGTCACTGCTAGGCTCTGACCAGGCCACAGGAAGGAGAAAGCTACAATGCCGCTCTGAGGTCTGACTTTTGGTATGTGCACATGTTAAATCAGAGCCGGGGCCAGAGCGGACCGGGGGGGCCAGAGCGGACCGGGGGGGCCAGAGCGGACCAGAGCGGACCAGGGGTCAGAGTGGACCGGGGGCCAGAGCAGATGGAAGCAACCTTCTGCCGCGGGTAATGACTTGGCTTCATGCTGTCAGGCCGGCTCGATGCCAATTGGCCGGGAAGCCGGGTAATGATGTTGGCTTCATGCAGTTTGGCTGGCAAGCCGGCTTCCCGACCAATCAGCATCGAACCGCCTTCCTGGGCAATCAAGAAGCCAGGTAGTGAGTAACGACACACCGTCGGGCTTCCTAATTGCTCAGGAAGCCGACTCCATGATACCGGAAGTACCAGTATCGGAGTATCGGTACTGGTCAGTACAGAAATATAAATATCGGCGAGTCCCTAGCTTTACCTCTTCCCTTCTCTATCCAAAGATGAAAGAAAGACTCCAGCTTCCAAAGGGCGGGCCAGGAGGAGCGGTCGCCTGTAGGCAGACTACGGTAGCCTACAGCACGTTGTGCGTCTGTACATTATCCTGTAGTCTGAATAAGGGAGAGCGCACAACGGAGTGACAACGCTACCACAGGAATAACAGGTGTAGGCGGAATCTCGAGGCCCGCTCCAGTCATTGGTTTGGCAACTAAGGGCCATCAAGGGCTGAAGGCTTCCAAACCAGTGCCTGGAGAAGGCCTTGTGATCCAGCCCATAACCATCCCCCCTTCATGAGATGTGGTCCATACCTCCCAGAATCCCTCCAGGTGCTCTGGAAGGCCCAACAGACCCACAATGACCTTCCACTTTATATGACCCTCAAAATACTGTTGCTGGACAAATACAAAGGGCGTGGTGCTTTCCTCCATACATTCCAAGTCATCAACAGCTCTGTCCACCTGGGGGGGTTTCGGACATCCCCCTTCCAGCTCCCTCCTGTTCTATGATGATATATAATAAAATACGAGCAGGGAGAGTGGACTCCCATTGTGATGGTCACAGCAGGAGCTCCGGCACAGAGATATCACCAGAGAAGATCTAGAGCTCCCTGTAATAAAGGCCGCTCACTGCTCCTCTCTCTCCTTGTGCAGGGTGACTGGTCTTGTCTCCGCCCTCTCCTGTAATAAAGACCGCTCACTGCTGCTAATCTTTTTATTAAAAGACTCAAGCAACGTTTATATAAAAAAAATAACAAAACATAACCATAATATTAACTGTACAGAAACAAAACCATAAATATACAGTACACCACCAAAATTATATACACACTGTATATACAGACAGGCAATAAAGCCTAATCTCCCACCTCACAGCCTGTGCCCTCACCTACACACCATGCCCCCACCTAAC
>NW_017308291.1:232937-233598 GCF_000935625.1 Nanorana parkeri | reverse complement strand
AGCCTTCTTATGAAGGGGTCGATCGCAAACACATACAGCAGTGGACTCAGAGGACAACCCTGGCGCACCCCAGAGCCAACCTCAAAGGGCTGCCCAACCCAACCATTTACAAGAGGGAAGCTTTCAGCCCCCTTGTACAAGACTTTTAACCAATCAACAAAACCACCTGGCAGACCGTACTTACTAAGGAGCGACCACAGGTACTCATGGTTGACACGATCAAAGGCCTTTGCCTGATCCAACGCCAGCAAATACTTTCCCCAGCCTGCAGCCCTGCACCGCTCCAGGGCCTCCTGGACAGCTAAAACCGCTGTGAAGGTGCTCCTACCCCGGATTGAACAGTGCTGCTGGCGAGAAAGCAAAGACTCTGCTACTGATGATAAGCGCCAAAAAAAAATCTTTGCAAGTTTCTTTCTATTGACATTTAGAAGGCTGATGGGGCGCCAGTTCTCAATCATCAAAGGATCTTTACCCTTTGACAGAAGAATCACAGCCGAGCTCCTCATGGAGGGGGGAAGCACCCCCTCAGCAAGGCAACTATTAAAAACCTCCACCAAATGTGGGGCCAAGATAGACCTGAAGGCCTTGTAAAACTCAGCCGTCAAGCCATCCGGGCCGGGTGACTTTTTGACAGCTAGCTGTTCAATTGCTCTTGTCACCT
>NW_017308291.1:180011-232741 GCF_000935625.1 Nanorana parkeri | reverse complement strand
TTTATCAGGTCAACCCGTTCCCTCAGAGATAACTTCCATCTCTTCCAATTAGCCACCCTAGCATTGGCAATTGCCAGCCTGCCTTCCCAGTTTTTGAGGCCATAATCGCCAGGTCCAAATTCAATGCCACGTATCTTAATTTTTTATCTTAATTTTGTCCTGGGGCACTGGAAAGGCGTCCGGGAGATCAAACTCTTCACCTTCCTTTCCCATCCAGAAAACCTCACTCTTTTCCTGGTTGATTTTGGAGCCTGATGCTTCGGAGTACCGTGACACCAGAGAGACCACCTCCTCCGCTTCATCCGTCCCGGTGATAATCACAGATACATCATCCGCATAGGCCACAACCCTCAAAGGCGGCTCACGTGGAAGCCCCACTGGTACCCCACAAAACGTGCCGCTCTCCAGCCTTCTTATGAAGGGGTCGATCGCAAACACATACAGCAGGGGACTTCTCAAAGGGCTGTCCAACCCAACCATTTACAAGAGGGAAGCTTTCAGCCCCCTTGTACAAGACTTTTAACCAATCAACAAAACCACCCGGCAGACCGTACTTACTAAGGAGCGACCACAGGTACTCATGGTTGACACGATCAAAGGCCTTTGCCTGATCCAACGCCAGCAAATACTTTCCCCAGCCTGCAGCCCTGCACCGCTCCAGGGCCTCCTGGACAGCTAAAACCGCTGTGAAGGTGCTCCTACCCCGGATTGAACAGTGCTGCTGGCGAGAAAGCAAAGACTCTGCTACTGATGATAAGCGCCAAAAAAAAATCTTTGCAAGTTTCTTTCTATTGACATTTAGAAGGCTGATGGGGCGCCAGTTCTCAATCATCAAAGGATCTTTACCCTTTGACAGAAGAATCACAGCCGAGCTCCTCATGGAGGGGGGGAAGCACCCCCTCAGCAAGGCAACTATTAAAAACCTCCACCAAATGTGGGGCCAAGATAGACCTGAAGGCCTTGTAAAACTCAGCCGTCAAGCCATCCGGGCCGGGTGACTTTTTGACAGCTAGCTGTTCAATTGCTCTTGTCACCTTGACAACTGTGATCTCCTCTGTCAAATTCATCAAGAGAGCATCCTCATCCGTTAGACCTGGTGTAGAGTCCAAAAAGCTTTCCATCTTGTCCCGGTCAAGCTCTTTCCTCCCAAGAAGGTCAGCATAATAGGACCTTACGACCTCCAGGATCCCTGACCTGGACTTTGTCAAGGAGCCTGTACTATCCTTAAGGCCAATGCCCGTCTTAACAGCTATACCCCGTTTGCAGTTCTGATAAGGGTCAGGAGAGTGGTACTTCCCATAATCCTTCTCCAGAACCAAGGAGGCATGCCGGTCGTATTGACACTTCTTTGTCTCCGCCCCCTCCTGCAATAAAGACTGCTCACTGCTGCTCTCTCTCCTTGTGCAGGGTGACTGGTCATGTCTCCGCCCCCTCGTGTAATAAAGACCGCTCACTACTGTCAAGTCCAGTGGACATGATGCTATGAGTTATTGTAAATATGTTGTTAATCAGTGTTATTGGGGGTAGTAGGCACGTGACTTAACCTTCCATCAGAGGTGGCAAGATGAGGTAATCACAAGGGTAATTAATTCTAGGGATGCACCGATGCAAGCATCGGTATCGGCGGCGATACCGAGTATTTGCATGAGTACTCGTACTCATGCAAATACTCCGATACCTAAAACGAGTACCTGTAGAGCACCCGCCATCTCGAAGGACACGAAAACCACCGCACACAGGACCTTCATAGCGTCTAACCTCCAAGCAGAGGTTTTGCCTGTGATATTGCAACTTGCAGATGCAAAAATATGGATTCCAGCCAGGGATTCATAGCTGAGTGAATACATCATGCATAAATAAAATAACATTTTTTTCCATTGCTGAATAGTGATTATATCAAATAAAGATTAATTTATCTTTGACCATGCTGTATTAATATAACATGTGTCGGCTGTTAGTCGTGTGAATGAGGCCTTAAAGTGACATTAAACCCTCCAGATTTTTTAACATAAACCAATACTGTAATGTGTGCTTTACTGTAATCCATGGTAGTTTCCCTTCTCTTTGCTGATCTTCCTTTTTTAAATCCTTATCTTTTCTCTTGCTGGGGGAGAACTTCCCTTTGCAGCTGAGTGCCTCTTCCTGTAGTGCTGGCTCAGGTTGTGAACCTTCACAAAGACACCATGTATCCATTCCAGAGACAAGGCAGTCTGCTGCAAAATAGAAGTTCTCCCCAAGCATGAGACGAGAAAGATTTAAAAGGAAGAGCAGCAAAGAGAAGGGAAACAACCATGGATTACAGTAGGGCGCACATTACAGTATTGTTCTATGTTAAAAAATCTGAGGGTTTAATGTCACTTTAAGCTAAATTATGGTTTTCTACACAATTCCATCTGCTTCCATCCTATCCATACGCCATCTTGTGGCCTTTTTTCAAATGGCACGTTGAGATTTTACTAAAAATGTCACTTCATGGCATCAGCATCTTGTGGTGTATTGTGCCATTGCGCCAGACATGTTACATATCGCCATGAGCAATAATTTAAGGGCCATCAATCACTGTTAACACTAAACTGATGAGCAATAAAAGCTTTTAAAGCGTCGCCTATGGCCAATTTTGGCAATGGTTGTTTTTTGCAATTTTGCAGGCACGCACATGTTTGGGGTCTGTTTACCTGATGTGACCCCATCTTTTATATTTTACCAAAAAATTGGGGCGATAAATGTTTCAGAACATTTCATATGGGAAACAGGTTTTTCTTTCAAATTTTTCCGCATTTTTTCGTTATACAGTAAAAAAATAAAACCCATAGTGCTGATGAGATACCACCAAAAGAAAGCTCTATCTGTCCCCAAGAAATTGTATAAAATCATTTCAGTACAGCGTTGTATGACGGAATAAATGTCAGCCAAAGTACCGCAACGCTAAATACTGAAAAATGGGCGGCACAGGAAGGGGGTTTTACACCCCAGCCAAGCGCTTAAATAAAAAGTGGATAGTACTTTCCGCTTGTTCTAATAATCATAATTTTCTATTTTATGTTTTTTGTTTTTATTTAACCAAGGTGGAGTGCATTATATATTGTAGCCTTTCAGAGACCTCAGCAGAATGTCAGTGGTGTGGAACTATTTTAAAGTTAACGAGAACAATGTACGCATGGCAGAATGCAAACTTTGCCCTGCAAAAATATCCAGAGGCGGAACAAAGCTAAGTTCTTTCAATACCAGTAATCTGATAATTAAGCACAAAGCTGAATATGGCAAATTTGCTGCTAGCAATAGCACTCAGCAGCTAACACTGCATGAAACCTTTTCCAGAAGAGATAAAATGGCAAGAGAAAACCCGAGAGCTGTGAAAATAACCAAGGCGCTTAGACAATTTATTGTTCTGGATGATCAACCACTTTCATTAGTCGACAATATGGGTTTTTGTCGCTTTTCTCAATGTTTTGGAGCCAAGGTATGAGATTCCCAGTCGCCGGTACATTACAGATGTTATCTTGCCGCAGATACACAATGCAGTTAAGAAGCACATTTCCAGCATGTTGCAGGAGGAGATGAAGGCAATTAGCTTCACCACTGACATTTGGAGCAGTAGTGTGAGTCCACTGTCTCATCAGCCTAACAGCACAGAGGATAGATGGTGATTTCACTCTGCAGCAAGTGATGCTCCACGCAAAAAAATGTCAGGGCTCTCACACCGGTCAAGCAATAGCAATAATGATAGAAGAAATGCTTGAGACTTGGGCGATTCCCAAAAAGTCTGTTCACGTTGTGGTCCGCGACAGTGCCAAAAACATGATCAAAGGCATGGAAGATGCTGGACTTCCCAGTATTCCATGTGTGGCAATACACTAGCAGCTGGCTGTCTCTGAGGGCCTGCTATCACAGCGCAGCATTGCAGGAGCTGTTGGAGTCGGACGCAGAATAATCGGCCACTTCAAACATTCCAACTCGGCATATTCTCGGCTACAGGACATCCAGATCCAGCTCGGTCAGCCAGTTAAAAGGCTCCAACAAGACGTGCCGACTTGTTGGAACAGCACATTCTACATGTTGCAGTCTCTGAGCAGAAACGGGCCTTTGGAGTCTATGCATCAGAATATGAGCTCCCTGTTACTATTACCGCAAACCAGTGGAATCTAATGGAGAAGGTGCTGAACATTGTGGCTCCCTTTTTGAAGAGCTGACTCTTATCAAATGAGTTTGTCTAACGCTTTTGCCTTGGATGTTATTCCATCTGTCACTGAGGTACACAAAGTTCTATCGAACATGGCTGAGGAGGACCAAGGTGTCAAAACGATGAGGAGCACTTTACTTGCCGCTTTGCAGAGGCGCTTCACTGACTCAGAGCAAAACCCTGGCATGGCAACTTTACTTGATTCAAGGTAATGATGTTTAATTTTTAGCTATTAAATTCATTATAATTTAATAACATAATCTTTCATTTTCCCATAATGAAATAGAAAAGCTAAAATGTTAGGGAGTGGTTATCATTTTTAACTTTAATTGTTTTTATTTAAAAGTGCTCTGATTTGTCTATTTTTCTTAATGCACAGGAAGAACTGTATGCTTAAAGGAGAACTATGAGGTGAGTGCTTTTCACTCACCTCATAGTTCTAGCCGACCTGTGACAATGAGACTGTCACAGGTCGGCTCAGTAGATCGGGAGGTGAGCGAACACATAGCGGCGTTCGCTCACCTCTCGATCCTGTCACGGCTCTCTGCCGTGACAGGGGAGGGGCTGGATTCCACCCTCCCCGTTCCGCTCCACCAGTGATGACTGGCGGAACGGACGGGGGAGGGGGGCGGGTACAGCTGGCTCTGCCTATAGATAAGCAGAGCCAGCTGTCAGTTACGCAGCTGGACGGATCCCGGCACAATTGTCGGGATCCGCTTCAGCTGCGGCGTCTCAATATACCGCGAGCTACAGCTCGCGGTATACTGAGCCTAGGGTGACGGGAGGACGCTAGTTTGCGTCCTCCTGTTACCCTTAGGAGAACTATGGGGAAAAACCTTAACCTCATTGTTCTCCTTTTTTAATTTTATATCATTCATCAATGATGTTTTGCTTTGTTCTTTCTAGGTATAAGGAGCAATTATTTTCTAATACAGAGAATGTCAGGCATATGAAAGAAATGTTAATGCTCAAACTGCAGAAAAACTCTGAGGAAACCCCGACCTCTAAGATGCACAGGGAACCATCTGCCAAAAGACCTCGTAGTGACCAGCCAAGTACAAGTCTGGACAGTGTCTTTGCACAAATTGCTGGTGAATTTCCATCAACTTCTGGAACCAGTCCTCCCAACAGCTGCCAACATACAGCTGGACACATACCTGGGAGAGATCAGTGTTCCTCGTTCAGAGAAACCCCTCCAGTACTGGGCAGTTAATAAAGTGAGATTTTCAGCTCTGCATCACATGTCCTTACTGATAGCAGGAACAGACTTCTAGCTGACCATGCAGAGATGCTTCTGTTCCTTAAAAAAAACTTGCCACTGGCTTTAGAAAAATTACAGACGTTAATTCACTCATTAATTATAGGACTAGATTACACTTGATTGATGAGCTTTACCAATGCTCTCTTCACATTTCTCACTCCATAGATTTTAATGGGGTTGGAAATGTAATGAGTGTAATCTAGCCCATACTGTTGCTCCCTATGAGTACACAGTGAGTGCACTGCTATACTGTTATATATTGCTGTATTGCACCTTTTTGTTATTGTTTGTGTAATATTTAATTAACAAACATGTTATAAGAAATTTAATTGAGTTAATATAACCTTGTGACAATTTAAGCAAAGTAAACTTTTATCTTTTGACAGTCATGTCTTTTGAGTTACAGTTCTTCATAATATTAAGAAACTGACCTAAAATCATTATTTTGTATTGCTTTAGAAAAAATGTGACCTGTCCCTTTAAGAAAAAGTATCGTTAATTGGTATCGGCGAGTACGTGGAAAGTAGTATCGGTGCATCCCTAATTCATTCAGTGAGGGATGACTCAAATGCTGTAAAGTGTAAATTAGATTTATATAACACAAGTAGCATCTTAATGTTGTGTGGGGATTCCTTTTGGCATGGACCATTCTTTCACACCTCTCCTAGCCATGGAGGCACCCTCTCACAAACAAAAGAAGCACAAACCCAGCCTCCTTTTATTAAAAGCTCAGATATAAAAGATTAAATATGGACCCATGGATCCTTGCCACCAGCCCCCCCGGGATAGAATCAAGTGCTTCTGTAAGTAGGATTTCTATCAATTTTCTCCTTTTTTTTTATTTTTTTTATTTTGGATCTGTTTGTTTTGTGTAACTGTCTTGTATAACATCTAATTGTAAATATATGCACTGTGATTACTTTTCCTTCATAATACATCATTCATTTATTAAGCTCCTGCCTTTGTCTGGTATAAGAACCATATATGTTCCTGAGGAGGTTCTTTTAATAATGCCGTGCCTTATACACGTTCGGCTAAATTTAAGTGTGGGGTCTTTGTAAGTTATTCTTCTACCCTCCGGTAGAACCCCACCTTCTCAGAGGTTGGAGGGAGAAGAACCAGTCCACACAGAGTCTTTTTGTTGATTTTACTTGAAGGTAGAAACAGAACAAAGTATACGTTTCAGCCACCCCCGGGTGGGATGACGGCACAATTCTTGTTACTTGCATGGTGATACAATTTAGAGAGAAAGAGGTACATCAGCCCAGAGTCATGACTTACTTCTGCCATAGGCCCACTGGCAAATATCGTCAGTCTTCTAACACTTCACTATTCTCCGGAATCCCCTCCTTGTCAGTCCTAGCACGGTGGGTTTCCCCCTGTGGGGAAACTAGGAAATCTTTGTAGCTCTACATAGTCCTAGGCCTGGTCCTGTCCTTCCCATGGACCAGCCTATATTCAAGAAAACAGTCCCCCTCCGGAGACTCTGCAAACAGTCCTAGACTCCTGCTCTCCTGTACTCTCTGCCTGTCTCCCCTCTCGGGCGCCCCCTATAAATCAACTCTCCTGGGACACAGAGTCTTCCCAGGCCAGAGCTGCATCTATCTCCAGGGCCCCATGGGGGCATCTAGTGGCCGTTGGCCATACTGCACCTACCTACCTACATACTTTTCAGAGGTCCGATATTGTTCTATGTACAATCCTTGTTTTATTGATTGCATGTAATATTCTAATTTTCTGAGATTGTGGATTTGGGGTTTTCATGAGATGTAAGCCATAATCATCACAATTATGACAAATCATGGCTTGAACTATCTTGCTTTGCATGTAATGAGTCTATCTCATATATTAGTTTCACCTTTTAAAAAAATAAATGAACTTTTGCACGATCTTCTAATTATTCGAGTTTCACCTGTGTGTCTGACTAGCTGTGTTATGTAGACCATTGCATTTTACTTGTGCATGGTGGTAGCATCGTCTAGGCAACATTTACTATTGCTATTTACTAGCTCAACAGTAACTGTTTTATGTATAGATTTGGCTTTTGACCACTTTAAGTCCACGTGATGAGTTGGCTCCGAGGTATTTAGGAAAAGGGATCTGCTTGGTCACTGCTGAATGCCTTTATGTTGGCTTCCTTCTCCTCCATGGTTAAAGAGACCCTGTCACAAGACATTACTTTTATATTTGAAACAGTTGCAATAGTAGTATATGATGTGCATGCGTATTTGTCATTCTGTTCTTTTAAAATGTTTGCAAAGGTTCTCCTTAATCCAGGTCGTGGTATAGCTATAGTCACATTCAACTGGACCGCGTTCTGTAATGTTGATGTTTTGTAGCTTACCCAAGCCATATCTTCAGCTTTTTAGGGATCCGTCATTGTGCTGGCACCATATGCTGCTGCTGCACCCCTCCCATGCCACTGCAGTGTGTACACTCTTCCTGCTCAGTCTCCTATGCTGTCACAGGAGACAGAAGACTGAGCAGGGAGCATGCAAACACCGCAGTGACAAGGGTGGGGAGAGCAGCAGCAGCTAAGGCCAGCACACAGGGATCTGACACTCCTGGAACTTGTCATTTGTGAAGCGCAAGTTGGCAAAAATGTGAGTACAGATCATTCACCACTACTGAGCGTTTTAAAGAAAATTTTATATCTGGGGACAGGGTCTCTTTTAAAAAAAACAACAAATTTTAAGAAAACAAAAGTAAACATTTAATTTAAGGGGCACTCATGTCTCATGTTTTGTAGAGCATTAACAGTTTTCTAGAGGTAGCACAGCAGCAGCTTTTTCCTTTCTTCTTTAACCGAAATCTCAGGTGCAAAAATTGTGTTGTGTTCACGCAGGAAGAGGAGTTCGGTTGTATTACATTGGTGGAGAAGTATTTGCAGAGTGCCTCAGCGATAGTGCGATTTTTGTCCAGAGTCCAAACTGTAATCAGCGGTATGGATGGCATCCAGCGACTGTGTGTAAGATTCCTCCAGGTGAGCTTTTATTCTGCTGCTTCTTTTTCTGCCCTAGGACATCCCCTTGGCATTACTCGGTCATATGAGAATTCTGCTGTATGACTTTAACCCTTTCCCATCCACATTCTGGATATTTAGCCTTCCTCAGCATGATTCCCCTCCCTGAGGATACATTTAATAAACATCTCCCATTTAAGAAATAGCTGAGTGTTTCCATGTTTGCGGGCTCTCAATCCTGGCCGTCACTGACATTGGAGGTCCTCACTAATGATTGGGAACCAGTCAGTGGTTCTTGAACTTGTGATTGCTGTCAGTTATTTACAGAATAAGCTTTCTGCCTGCAGAGGACACAGATGCCATTGAAGCCAAGAGGTGTAATTTTAATATGTTACTGTGCTTGTTAGATACAAGTACAGTATTAAATAGGCAGAACAGGATTTTTTTTGTAAGTGTACTTATCCTCCGGGTACCCCAGTTGCACCCTTTTTTTTTTTCTTTCATTTTACTTGTACTATAACCTGAGTGTAACACTCGGCTCTCCCCGTTCTGAACCCCGAGGAATCGTTTTGTTGCTGCATTTTCATTTGTTGCCGTGAGTTTTTGATGCATTTTATTCCATGGGAGATCAATTTGTTGAAAACTACACCAAAAAGGCAGCGGGCAGTATTGTTTTTTTTGTTCATCACACTTGGATCCCAACTGTTCCTCAAACATAACTGCAAACATTGATACTTAACCTTGTCCTTAACCTAACCTTCCTTTATAGTCCTTTCAATTAATCCTTCATCTTTACATGACTGTATAGTCTTTCCAATGATTTTTTTTTTTTTTTAGATATTCAGCTGTAGACAATGATGTGGGCTAATATTTAAAATTCAACTTCAAACACAGTACACAGACACAGTACCACATAAATGCTTAGTACACAAGCTGAGGTCTATGGGCATAGATGAAATGTTATGTCTAGGAAATGGCCTGGTGGGCCAGATTCGGCTCCTGGGCCTTGAGTTTGTCACATGTGGTCTAAGGTCATGAGTGGCGTGCCCCAGGGTTCTGTGCTAGGCCCCATGCTATTCAACCTGTTTATTAACGATATCGGGAAGGGCGTGAATAGCCAGGTTTCTGTGTTTGCTGATGATGCTAAAATCTGGAGGGTCATAGACGTGGAATTAGACATTATAACACTACAGGAGGACCTGGATAAAATAGGGGAATGGGCAACTATATGGCAGATGAGGTTTAATGTTGATAAATGTAAAGTAATGCAATTTCGGGTTAAAAACAGGCAAGAGGAATACACATTAATGGGAACTCCACTAGGGAGGTCAGAAATGGAAAAAGATTTGGGGGTCATAGAAGACCACAGATTGAACAATAGCTTGCAATGCCGGGCTGCAGCAAACAAAGCGAGCAAAGTAACGTCTTGTATTAAAAAGGAATGTCCTGTAGAGACAAAGTGATCATTTTGGCACTTTATAGATCGCTGGTTCGGCCTCATCTAGAGTATGCGGTTCAGTCTTGGTCACCAATCCACAGAAAGGATGTCCTTGAGCTGGGAAGAGTCCAGAGAAGGGCAACTAAACTCATTAAGGGGATGGAGGACCAAAGCTATGAGACAAGGTTACTTGCCATCTCCCTTCTGCAGAAATCCACACCAGTTAGGCTCTGGTGTCTGATGGTGTTAAAGCTTACCAATGTGACCGTGTTCGGGCCTGGTGATTGGATGTTCAGTTTCTAAGCACAGTAGTTACTTTGTCCTGGCACCGTGCTCTTACTGCCAGGTTTGGTCACTGGGCTGCACATATGTTAGTCCTTGTATAATACAGAGAAACATTGATGGAAGATAGAACAATGTTTTATAGCAGAAGAGGCATGCATTGTCTCCTGCCATAACCGCCTACCTGCTAACTGTTTTTGCTATGTAATTTTAGTCCTGTTTTAATTATGTAAAATTTTGTCTTACTCTGAAAGTTTCTGTATGTCGGCTCTTAATGACAGGCTGTAACCTGACGATCTTCAATAATCAAGAGTTTGCTGCCCTCCTTGCTCAGTCAGTAAACCAGGGATTTGAAGCAGTTTACCAATTAACCAGAATGTGCACCATCAGAATGAGCTTTGTGAAAGGCTGGGGTGCCGAATACAGGTACTCTTTACTTGTGCAGCTCTCTACCTTGCTTCTCTCTCTCTCTCTCTCTCTCATGCCCTCTTTCTTCCTCCACCTTGGTAAGACCCATGCAATTTTGCTGCATATTAAGGTTAAAAGGCTTCAGGTGAAACATTACTTTCTTTTTTTTTTAATACCGTTGACCCTGATGGAGGCAAAACCAAAAATCCTAGCTGCCAGTTTTACCCACCCCTACAATAACTATGAGAACAATGTCCGATTACTGCAGAGAAATGCAGAAGATTTGCTGTTGGATAGTTGCTTGTATGTTCTTAAGAGAACTATGGGGTAACCTTTTTCCCCCATAGTTCTCTTCAGGGTCACGGGAGGACATATACTAACCTCTTCCCGTGACCCAAAACTCAGTAGCCCGCTATATACGCTGCAGCTCGGACGGATCTCAACAATACTGTCAAGATCCACCCTGTTAGATGATTGACAGTGCGCTTTGCCTATCTAGAGGCAGCTGTGCTCGCCCCCTCCCTGTTCTTTCCTCCAGTCAGCGCTGGAGGATCAGAGAGGGGAGGGGGGGAATCCCTATGGGGGGCAATGACTGACGGTCACCGCTTTCTGCAGGGAGATGATCGGGAAGTCAGCAATCGGCGGTGTCTGTTTGCTGATTTCCCAAACAATGGAGCCGACCTGTGACAGCTTCTTTGTCACAGGTTGGCTTGAATTATGGGGATGAGTGTTTTTCACTCACCCCATAATTCTCCTTTTAAAGAGGCACTGTCTCATTCATGGCAAAGTGGTAGCGTCTGCTGCTGGAGGGCAGGAGTTATCACTCCACTTTTGTGTATGAGCTTACCCCTGTGAATGAACGCCACCCTCCTCGCCACCAATACTTAATGTGACTGACTGTGTTCAGGCCTGGCAAATTGGTTAAAGGAGAACTATGGGGTTAGGGCTTTTCCCCATAGTTCTCCAAAGGGTTACGGGAGGACACAAACTAGCGTCCTCCCGTCACCCTAATCTCAGTATACCGCGAGGTGCAGCTCGCGGTATACCAAGACGCCGCAGCTGACACAGATCGCAACAATTCTGTCTGGATTCGCCGAGCTGTGTGAGTGACAGCTGCCTCTGCCTATCTAGAGGCAGAGCCAGCTGTACCCGCCCCCTCCGTTCCACCAGTCAGCGCTGGAGGATCGGACAGGGGAGGGGGGAATCCAGTCACTCCCCGTCACAGCTCACCTGCGGGGATAGATCGAGAAGTGAGCGAGCAGCGGTATGTGTTCGCTCACTTCCCGATCTACTGAGCCGACCTGTGACACTTTCATTGTCACAGGTCGGCTCAGATTATGAGGCTGAGTGAAAAGCACTCGCCTCATAATTCTCCTTAAAATCCATGCCACGTGCCGCCCCCCCATACTTATAGACGCACTAACTTGCAGCTCTGGCAGGGAAGGGGCTTTCAGAAGGCACAGTCACTCTGCTCAGAGTGGGCAAACTGACAAGGATGTCTTTATCAGGGGAGGTTAGTAACACCTACTGTTTGCTATTGGGCTTAACGCTTTAAGAATATTATCAGGGTTATTCACAAAAGGGTGAAGAGTTTGGAGAAGGCAGGAGAAGTGAACAATCTAGGACAGTGGTTCTCAACCCTTCTAGGGCTGGGACCCCTTGGTAACATTTGCCAAGTTGTGGTGACCCCCAACGGAGCGCTGGACTCCAGAATTAGTAAGGCGCTGGACTTGGGACTAAAAATAGAAGCACACTCCCAAGAATATAAGCCCTCCCCAGCCCCTGCTTGCCTGCTTTGTCTCCATGCAGCCTTCTCAGCCCCCGCACTGCTTTGACACCCGCCTCCTGCAGAGCTCACATTGTATGGGAGGCAGGAGGACAGCAGCGGCTGTGAATAGAAAAGTCCTGCTGTACACACTCCCCGGCCACTAGATGTCGCTGCAGCGGCCAGGGAGTGTGTATAGCGGCACTTTTATATTCAAAGCCGTTGCTGTCCTCCCGCTGACTGACACTGCTGCGCTAGGAGGAGGCAGAGGAGCCTCCCACCTAGCGCAGCAGAAGTGGATGCTGCGACCCACAGGTTGAGAACCGCTGATCTAGGACAACATAGCTGAACTGGAAAGTGAGCTGAATTGGAGAATTTTTCCAAATCAACAATTTTGGCCGAGATTGTTCCCTTCTCCTGCCTTCTCCAAACCCTTCACCCTTCTGTGAATAGCTGTGTATGTTTTTTTCACTTCTCCTGCAGCATTGACATTTCTGCTGTTTTTGTGTTCCCCTGTCTGAGCATTTCTCTCCTGTCTTTTCAGGCGGCAGACAGTCACAAGCACTCCATGTTGGATTGAGCTTCATCTAAACAGACCTTTACAATGGCTGGACAAAGTGTTGACTCAAATGGGCTCTCCTTCAGTCCGCTGCTCCAGCATGTCCTAATGGGGCTTCTATCTTTATTTTTTAACCCCCTTGTACGACCTGTGGGTTCAATACGAAGTCTTGGCAACAGACTTAATTCAGCTCGTCTGTCCATTAGTATTTGTGTGTGGTCCCCAGGAACTGTTTACAAATCCAAAATAAAAAATACTGAGAAACAGCACTTGAGGTCCCATCAGCTTAAAGCACCTTGTTGGATAACGTTTTCTGATACCGTAGAGGAAAGTGCAGTGTGAAGTCACTCCTTACTTTGGGAAGGGATGTTTTAAAGGACCTTTAATGTATTATTGGGCATATATTGGAGTGTATGAGCAGTCCTCTTATGTGCCATGTATAGTTACTACATTTTTATTTTTTTTTGCTGTTCTACATTTTTAGATACCGATTAGGGTGTGTCTGCTTCTTTTATTTTAGTCCCTGTGACACTACATTTTGCACCCTATAAAAGTATCTTTCCGGCTGTCTGCATTTAGGGACAGGTGGGGTCAAAGGTTGTGTAGACAAGGGTACTCTGACCTAAAAAAGTGTACATCTTACTAACAAACTTGTTCTGTAGCTGTCTGTTCTTTTTATAAACGTGAGAGTGGCAGGATTTCCTTTCATCCCTCTTTTCTCTCCCTATCTCCCTCTCTTTTCCCCCCTTCTCCCTGGGCTGCATTGACTACATTAGTAATGTACTTTGTAAGTACAGCTAGTGACCTTTGTTGGCTTTCAGAACAAACTTTGTGGCCAGTGTTAGGTTGAATAATCACTAGGCTAAGTTGCGGAAAGTGATTACGCGCCTGTATAGCGTATCGTTACCCCCATCCTGCCGCCGGCCATGTTTGAGGAGTTTCTTCTTTGGGGGGAACAAGTGGAATGTTCCACTCGCCCCGGTTGTGCCCACCACGTAAAAAAATTGAAGGCTTCCTGAAAACATGCCCTGCTGTGGGTCATTGAAGATCTGGAGTTGAGGATGCTTGCTGTAGTACATAGATGCAATCCCGAGACTTTTCAGTGGTAAGCAGAAAGCCGAACCGTAAAAAAACAGCGTAATTGGCAAAAGCATTTAACATTTGTGAACTAGTTTTACCAGTAGTTCGGTGTATTGGTAGAACTCGTGAACTTGACATAAGCTTTGTGCGTGTTGCATTTGCCGAATATGTGAATACACTAATAAAAGGTTTAATTCTCACTTGGTGTCGGTGTGATTTTTCTAAGCCCTGGGTGTGGTTTAGTCACCCTCTTGTTGATTTGTATGTACTGCTTGTACAATTAAGTCAAGCTACAGTTGTTGCGTAGTTGTGTACTTTAGTTTGCTTATTACCCCCAAAAACACTTTAGTGAAGTACCCAGGGGATATGTACCATGTCCTGTCATTCAACCTTCCCCTCCACTGCTCCTTTTTCAGTAGAATAAAAGGTAAGGGAAATTTTTTACAATGGGGGCAAATTTCTAAGGGGGGAAATTTAATCTTAACTTCCTGTTGCATCATTGGGACCGAGTGTACAAATATTTCCCATTGTTATATAGATGGCAAGCAATAACCTGGTAGGGGTTTTGACTAGGGATGCACTGATACAGGTATTTCGGTATCGAGTACCGGTATTTTTTTTACAGTACTCGACAATA
Organism: Nanorana parkeri; assembly: GCF_000935625.1. Lineage (NCBI taxonomy): Eukaryota > Metazoa > Chordata > Amphibia > Anura > Dicroglossidae > Nanorana > Nanorana parkeri. The sequence goes on along the minus strand of NW_017308291.1, from coordinate 218,169 downwards.
CCAAGTACCGGAAGTCCCATTCCAGAAGCCAGGCGATGTGTAATGACTCGCCACCCGGCTTCCCGATTAGCAGAGAAGCCGTCCCCATTCTTCTCGTCACTAGGTGACGAGAAAGCATGGAGCCTGCTTTCTGGCCAATCAGGAAGCCGGGCGCTGTGTAGTGACGAGGCACCCGGCCTCCTGATTGGCCGGGAAGCCGTCTCCATGTGCCCTCGTTATGAGGTAACGAGGGAGCATGAAGCCGGCTTCCCGGCCAATCAGGAAGCTGGGCAGCGTGTAATGACGCGCTGCTCGGCTTCCTGATACCAGAAGTATCGGGCCAGGCATCGGAGCATTTGGACGAGTACTCGCCCAAATACCCGATACCGCATAGCAACTGATCCAAAGCTGGTATCCATTGCAAAATATCGGTATCTGTGCATCCCTCATTTTGACCCTACTCTATCCAAAACTCATCCATTGAGGGACACAGAAATTCAGATACAGTCTGGATATGTTGCCGTCTACAGGAAGACAACACTGGCAAACAGAAAAAATTTAAGCCAGCCCTCGTAAAAACCCATCCTGTACCCAGCATGCCTCAGTATTTTGCAATTGGAGGATAGATGTCTTTTTTTAATTTGGTTCATGGATGTTTTTCTTTCATTGACTTCAGTCAAGATTCCTTGCCACATCACTGCTTGAGCTGGTCTCTTCATAGCAGGTACCTGGATTACTGTTTCCTAAGCCTGACTTGGGAGTGCTGTACTGGCTGTGCAGGGCCAGACTGGAATGTGACCTTCGGGCACTGGGTTCTGCATTTTGGTGATTTCCCGACCTGTGTGTACTGGTAAAAGTCATCCACCGAGTGCTTTCCAGGTCCAGAGCTGTGACATAGTCCCAGAGCCTGACACTGTCTCTGGAGACCCATTCTGTGAGTAAGAGTGTGTAGCGCTCACCCCGAAGGAGCCGCTGAAATGATCGGGTCTTCCATAGCCTGTCTAGGGATTATAAAAAAAACACATGGCTGCCCCAATAGCACTTACCACTTCCAGTGACTCATGGGGGGGGAGGGAAGAGGGTCAGGCACATCCAGCATGAAGGTAGACTCCTTGTATTTGAATCAGAGCAAAGTAACTGCTGCCACCACAGACTTGGACCTTTAAGCCATACAGGCAATCTGTGTGGAGAACTTCTGGCAAGCAGTACTGTCAAGGGTCTTGTTCAGGCTCAACTTCAGACACGCGTGGCTGACCACTGGGCCTCCAGGCTCAGGCCCCAGTGTCCAGGCCTAGGCCCCAGGCTTGGGCCTAGTCCATTCTCTCTCTTCAACAGCAAGCATCCTGCCCCAGGCCAGGAGGGCCCCAGGGAAGGGAAGAGACTGTTGCATCAGCCACACTCAGCATTTATATCCTCTCCCAGCATGCATCGCTGCTACTGTCCTGCAGTGATTGGCTGGGAGACATAAATGCCCAAAGCAATCCTCATTGGCTGTTCTGCCCTGTGTGGTAGCACACCCACCCAGAGGCAGACACAGCTTCACAGATTGTTCTGTCACAGTTGAACTGAACATAGACTATATAAATATATAGGATCTAGCACTCCTTTTTCAGCAAGGTGCTACAAGTGTTTGGGCTAAAGCATCGGAAGTTAGCTTTCTATTGCACCACCGGGCTCCTTTCAAATTTCCAGTCACCACCAGTTTCACCATGTTAAGGGCTAACACAGAGGGACTGGTCGCTTTATTTTTGGGTGGAATGACACAAACAAGCATTGCTCTCTCTTGTCTGCCGTTCAGTGTAAAGAAAGCCCCATTCCGCTGCTACTCCTTTTTTGCAATGCACCATGTGGAACTCCTGTCTGTTTCCATTGCCTGCCTACAGTGACTTGGTCACCTTTGGCCGTCTGACCCTCTTTAGCACCAGCTGTATGGCTATTTGAGTACCCGAGGGCCTTTCCCCACACATTTGAAGCAACATGTCTGCACATAGACAGAGATTGCAGTCCCAATGCTATGGGGGAACCCAGTCCATAGTGGTTCTGGAGGCATCTTATCAGCATCCTCTGAGGGAACTGGTGCCTCTATAGTTATAGGGTGTTCATCACCTGTCTTCCTCTGCTCCATTGGGTCTCCTCCACATCCACTCAGGACATCTCAGCTTAATGTGCTCAACTAACCGGGCTCTAAAGGTGCTTTAGCACCATATCCTGCAGAGTTGATCACTGACCCTCGGAGCCCTTAGATCAGGACGAATCACTAATATGTGTGACCATTTTGGACTTGGATTCTGACTCCTCACAGTCTCTCTCTGAAGAAGAAACTGTTTTTCAGGCTTGACAGTCTCCTTGCGTCACCCAAATATTACAAGTCTTTTTGGATGTTATTGATGCAGTGTGCACTACTCTGAATGTGGAGGATGTCCCTGCCCTCTCCAGCCCGGTTTTTAGAGTCCATACAGCTGTGAAGAACTTCCCTTTACATAGCTGTTCAAAATATTCCTCTATGCCGACTGTACACTATCCCAGGCTCCACATGTGCAATCTAGCACCGTTCCCCTTTGAGAGTGAATTTGTTAAATGGTCTGTTCCACCAGTGACCCACCATAATAGGAACTTCACCGGTTGTGTGCCGCATGGGTTCTTATGTCCATACAGATGCTCAAAGCACTCTGGTTATGCTGCTGAGATGCTAATGCCATATCCAAGGAACATCTGAATTTGCTTCAGCCCTGCACAGGACACTATAATTAGGATGGTCAAGGAGGCCAAAGCCTACTCCTAGGATATGAAGAGAGGTTTGTTGCACTCCTTATCGGATAATCCCAAATATGGGGAATGGTGCTTGGAATGACTGCGGATGGCGCTGCAAGTTGCAGATAATAAAGAGATGGTCACCAGCACACCAGACTCCTTCAAGGATAGTCAATCGTGAATTTATTCAAAACTTATGTCAAATAAACAAGTACTTTCGGGACCACACAGGATCCCTTCATCAGGCATAGCAGTGACGTCACTCTGTTGTGGTGCATTAGCGCACACCATTCATTTGAATGGGCTGCAAGCAGACCTAAAATCGGACAAGCACCATTTTTTGCAATCTCTGCACACAACACACGGTAGTGCTTATCATGCATTGCGGTGACATTGAAAATGAATGGTACTGCAATGCACTAAAGCATATATGGTGTTACCATGCGTCGCACTAATGCATAGGTGTAAATAGTCCCTGGGACTTATATTCATTTTAGTGGGTAGAATGGCCAAGCAGTAAGACAGATGACATAAACACTGAGATGACCATTGCTTACAAGCAGAATATTCTACCTGGAAGGGTCTACAGAAGGCTTCCTAGAGTTATCAGCCCAAGGCATCTGACTGCATTTAGGAGAGGCTAAGCCTGAATGGAAACACCAGGAGACATGAGGTAAGAGGTATGGGGACATCAGTACTGTGAGTTTTGTATTGTGTAGTTTGGGACTAAAACTCTGACAGACGACGGGGCCATGTTGGCACCAGAATATGGTAATTGCTTATGATTTACAGAGATTTAGCAAACTGAGTATTTAGTAAGTGTTTACATCTACTTTAACACCCCATTCACACTGAGCGACAAGGAAAACGCACGGTTTTCAGCGCGATATTGCGCAACTTTTCGTATTGTGCTGCAAGCAATTGGGAGCAAAATTGCGCGACATCCGCGCAAAAAAAGGGTCATGTACCAGCGACAATTAGCTGTAAGATGTGAACAGGTCCATTGAAATGGATTGGACGAACTACATGGAGCGATATCGCGCGGAAATATGTAAAAACAGTAGTTTAGCTTAGAGTGTCAATGTGTCCTTACTAAGAGAACCTTAACATGTTATTAGAATATTATTTTGGGGGTGTCTAAGTTTACATTCTTTACATATGCGTGATTTTGCAGCGTAAATCCACGCGATAAACCGCTCAGTGTGAACGAGGACTAAGTAAGAACTGTCTCTATTACCCCCACATGGCCTGTATTGAGGGAATCCTAAAGGCTACCATTGCTGACTTCTCCTAAAATTGCTAGTTTTCTGGCTGTCTTGCCAATGGTGTCATTATTTTGGAGCTCACTGACCTGGAACAACTTTGACTATCTTAAGTTCTGACTCTCTTAATTGTATATCCGGACACAGAGTTAAAGTTTCAAATGCAGCAACCTTCAGTTGATGGGCACTGGCAAAGCAAAGCTGTAAGGAAGCCCCGCATCTCCATTCCCACTACCAGCCTATTTTTTTGTGTTGTTTTTTTTTGTGGTTTCTGTCCTGAGGTGATGGAAGCCTTCTCGGTTTTCTGAGAGATGAACAACCTTATCTGCTATTTCTAATGAATCTTTTATCAAGTTTACCTAAAACTGTTCTTAGCCCCATAGCTGTGCGGGCGTCGTTTCTTCTTAGGGTGGTCTCTGCCATCCACCTTCCTTATCTCCTGTTCATGAAGAAGTTTCCCTCCACTGTTTACACCTCTCTGCTACTGCTCCCATCAGCAATCTGACCCTATTTTTATCATTTCTGAGGTTCCCCAAATGTGGCAGCCAGCCTCTCATTGCAATATAGCTAGATACAGTGGCGGAACTACCGCCATAGCGACCCATGCGGGCGCTATGGGGCCCGCAACAGAGGGGGGGCCCGGTTAGGAACAGGGCTTTCAATCCCACCCGGGTCCTGGCATTGGTGCCCACTCCCAGGGCACACTACTGGAGCGGACAGACTGACGAGCAGTCCAGTCTCCGCAACCCCGGACATTGTAGGTGGAGTTGGAGACAGCCGAATGGGTGGGGTCAGACTCCTGCTGCCTTCTCGGGATTGGTTAGCAGGAGGAGTGGGCGTGGTTTGGAGGTGTTGCGGCTGTTGACGGACGGACCTCGGGGACACCGAGAAGATCGAGGAGGGGACAGAGGTAGGGAGACATCTGCAGTGAGATAGTGGCTTGAAGTTAATACCAATGGGGCTTGTAGTTTAAGCATTGTGCTGGCCCTGTTGCTGAATGGTACTGTGACAAGGTCTTGTATTCTACATGCTGCAGGGGTCATTAATTACTGTGCTGTACCTGTCATTGTCCAGCAGTACTGTCCCTAAGGGCTTGCTCACACCAATTACAGTGCGTTCCAGAGCGGTTGCTGCTGGAACACACTGTATCGTACACACCTGTGTTCTGGGGTGGGAGGGGGCATGGCGATGCATTGAAGTCAATGGCACTGCAGCCACGCCCCCTGCCCGCACTGTGGGCGCCCGCACTGGAACACGTGGCAAAACAATGCCTCTGTTCCGGTTCAGTGTGAGCACCAAAAAATAGTGCATGCAGTGTTTTTTGCAATCACACTGGACCGGAACGCAGGCATTGTTTTGCCACACGTTCCAGTACGGGCAATCACATTGCGGAAGAGGGGCGTGGCTGAGGTGCCATTGTCTTTAATGCATCGCCATGCCCCCTCCAGCCCCAGAATGCAGGGGGGAGTTTTGTGTGCGTTTCAGCAGCTACCACTCCGGAATGCACTGTAATTGGTGTGAATAAGCCCTAAAATCCTTTTATACCTTTACATACATTGCTGTAATTTTCTTTTATTTACAATGTGGCTCTTCTGACTCCTGTAATTTTAAAGGCTCGTTTACACCCTGGCCCAGAATGCAAGGGATCGCATACACAAAGTCTCCTTGCGTTCTGGGGTAGGAGGGGGCCTGGCAGTGCCATTCCTGTCATCAGCTGCCCCAGAACGCATGGTAATACATTGCCCTGCGTTCAAGTGTGGTGCAATCACAAAATATTGTACATGCACAATTTTTTGCAGGCGGAGTGTCTTTAGATCTTCTAGGTTGCCACCCAGTCCTCTGTTTACACTTTTGCCGAGTCTTACCCGGTAGATGTTCAGGCTTCTTTTAGCTTCGGAGGCAAAGTTCTACCGGCGACCCTCTGACTTGTGGGCTCCTACTAGTACCCTGTTGGGGTTTATCATGTGGCCTGTTAAGCCGTTGTGTGCTATGTTGTCCTGCCAACTGTTGGTTTAGGATGACCCATCCATTTCAGAATGTGCCCCCTGTGCCCTGTGATGTATGATCAAGAAAACACATTTTTTCTTTTGCCTAAAAAAACAAAACACCCTTCATTTTCTTGGAGTACATCACAGGAGCCTCCCCTTCTATTTTTTTTTGTGATCCCCTTTTGTAATGCTTGCTATAAAACTGAGGCAGGCTGGGAGTGGGTGGGGTGGTGGTGGGCAGGGAGAGGGTGGTGGTGGGTAGGGGGTTGTTATACAGGGCTGTCCTAACAGCTTTGATTTGCCAATGTCCAATCACCTGAAGGTAACTGCATAACCCATTTGTTTCATAATGACACTCCCTGTGTCTTGTGATGTCTTCCAATAAACTTATTTTTTTTGTTTAATTATTTTTTTTTTTTGTAGCCTGTTGATGCAATAGTGGGAGGTGGGAAAGAGGAACTGGAAAGGAAAATATCAGCAGATTAAACTAAAAAATGAAAAAAAAATACACTAATACATTCATAAACATTTTCCCTTCTGACATATATGCAGTTTTGTTCAGTCAGTCTTGCGATTCACAACTCTGCGGCAATGCATAGCCCAGGTAACGACAACACTATTCAGATCCGATTCTCCCAATTCCTGTTTTTTGTTACCAATGTTCAGCAGGCGCTTTGGATTATGAATGAACAGCATCACACTGCTGAGATGCTGAGATTCTCCTCCTGCCATCCCCTCTTATAAGCTTAATGCTCCCCTCCCGCCCCTTGCTGCTCCTGTTGCCTGAAATATGACCGTTCAGATGCCCTGTAATAGTTCACAGCGCTTGAATCTGCACTCCTCATTTCTGACATGCAAGGGATACAGGGAAGTTATATTGCTAAAGATTTTACATTGAATGTTACTTTTCATGTTAGTTTTATGGTATTATAAATGTTGTACCTCCTATAGACCACTAGATGGCGTGAAAGTACTTACAGTGACAATTTACTGTTTTTTTGTTTTTGTTTTTTTTTCCCCCCTAATTTAATTTCTTTAGTTTGCACAATGACTGTCCAGATCAGAGGTGGATGAGCTACTGTTAAGCTACTAAAGCCTGTTGGATTTATAGGGTCAGCTATGCTTTTGACTTGGTATTGGTAATTCATTTGTTATGGTTTCTTAATGGCATTTGTATCTTAAAGCAGGGCACAATTATTCTTATCCTTAGTGGGGCAACTCCTGCACTGTAAGGGTTAAGTGTTCGTTATTGTCTAGGTGCTAAAGAAAAAAATGTACACTCACCTGAACCTGAGAACTGGCTTGTTCTTAGACCGGTCCTTCCAGCCTCTCTCCCCCTCTGCTGCAGCGGTTTAAGAATCCTTAAGTCATCACGTTCTATATACATTTTATTGGATGCTAAGAGACATAACATCTCTGCAGCGGAGGAGGAGACGGGCTTCAGGGACTGGAATTGCAGCCAGCTGGCTCCACAGCTCTGGTGAGTATAACTTTAAAAAAAAACTTGCACGTAACCCTTGGAGTGTGGGGTAAGATACATTTTGCGCAGAGTTCTGCTTTAAGTGCACATAAACTCAATCACTAAAATCTCAGATAAGCTTTAACATGTTTGTCTTTTTAAAAGTAATTTTAATCATTTTAAATCTGCAACATTTCATTGAAATTACAGATGCACCGATACTGTTTTTTCGGCATCGAGTACACATATTTTGCTTTTGGTAATCGTCGATACCGAATAACTATACCGGTGCTTTCGCAGTCATGGAGCCGGCTTCCCGGGCAATCAGGAAGCCAGGCAACGGGTAATGACATACTGCATGCTTCCTGATTGCCCGGGAAGTGGGCTCTATGGCTGGGAAGCCAGTTTCCTGGCCAAACAACAATCAGGAAGCTGGGTGGCGAATAATTACTGGCCTCTCGGCTTCCTGATTGGCCAGAAAACTGGCTTTATGTGGATTAGCTGGGAGGCAGGCTTCCCGGCCAATCAGCAAGGAGCCTCGTGTTCGGCCGGCTCGATGCTGATTGGCTGGGAAGCCGGCTTCCCAGCCAGTTATCGCTGAGCCTGCTTCCCGGCCAATCAGGAAGCCGGGAGGCAGGTCGTTTTCTCGCAGCCAGGCGTCCTGATTGCCCAGGAAGCCGGTTCCATGTTCCTCTACCGCAGCTGGTCAGAGGAGGTCTTCCTCTGACTGGAAATTCCAGTATCGGGGAAGGTATCGGAGCATTTGGGCGAGTACGAATACTCTCCCAAACACTCGGTATCGGTGCATCCCTAATTGAAATGATACTTTGTTATTGTACCATGAAATGAAGGTTCTTGTTCAGTACCTTCTGTATTAGGGTGACAATACTCTATGCCTTTCTCCCAATTTTTCTCGTGTTGTCACCTTGCTCCACAGGTTTTCTTTTGGGGACACTACAAGTGGCTGTTTCAATGCACAGTTCCAAGGCTTGGTCCACATCAGGAAACCTGATAGGAGAATATTTCCACAAGCCCGGGAACAGACAACAATATAGATGGGCTTTAAAAGAAACTACTTTTATACTAAACTCCTAACCCACCCTCCGCCCCTCCTTACTTACTCTTTTGCTAATTTTGCCTCCTGTGCAGGAATTGTTCTGAAGCAGAAGAAAATACTATTTGGCTGCTTGGTGCCCTCTCAGATGTTGGTTTGTTGGATGGTCCTATAGAAGTCTATGAGGTCTCAGTGTGCAGCGATGGCCAACGTTGAAGAGGATTTGTGCCCAACCATAAGAAAACACTGCACAGGACATGGCTCTGGTACAGGGGGCAAGCAAGAAGGGGCTGTGATGGACTGAACCGTCACTGGGGCTGCTGGAGGAGCCTGAGGGCTAGCCTCCTTCCTACTGACCATGGACCTAGGGCTGCAGAGATTTATTACCCCAGAGAACTTTGTGTGCTGTGTGTGTTTTCAGTTAATATTTTATCTGGTGAGAGCTGGTCACTATGTGACTTGATATGAACCATTCTTCTAAAGGCAGCAGGCTGTCTGGAGGGGCCATTGTTTACAGTGATGGGATTAAGCTCCTCTCTAAGACAATCCAATGTGGCACCTAGCTGTCTGGGGGAGGGGACTGTTCCATGTAACAATGAATGCTTATCTGATGGTGTGAGGTATAAACTCTGTGTGCTCTTCCTCAATAAAGCAGTTCTTGATTTACTCTTCAACATTGGTGTTGTCTGATGATTGAGGAGTTTAGCGTTCTGTCCTAATATATTGGTTCTGTCCAATTATTAGGCAGGTTTGGGCTGAGGACACTGGAATTCAGGTTCCAGCGGAGAGGAAGCTGATCTCTGACGAAGGGTACCCAGTCGGGGTACCAGGCGGTCAGTCACAGGGGCGTTGGTTTAGCTTACTTTAGGAGGGGTGGGAAAGCCAGCCAGAGGAGTTTAGCATAAACATAGAGTTAACATGGTGTAGATGTATCACATTGAAGCAAGAAGTTACATCCGAAGTGGCACATGTGGTGCGTTTTCTCAGCCTTTCTCCAAGCAAGTTTGGTACCTGCAGCTTCAGGGGAATAAATTCAGAAATGAGGGAAGCATCCGGGCCCATCAACCAGTCTTCAACAGAATAGTTCAAGAAACTCCTGCACAGTTTGTTGTTGGTGTATAAAGGAATGTATCTCCATTCTGAAGAAGGGGTCCTGAAACGCTTTGGTAGTGCTGCGTCTGTGGTCTACACATCTCCTGCCGGTGACTCACCATGCGAAGTCACATCATGGACCTTCTGTTTCTAGTAACCAGAACATCCACACTCGAAACTCCTTCACTGGGTTCTGAATTTGTCCATTTTTATGAGCCTGCCTTCTACCTGTAAATGCATTTGAGTTATCTTGTCATGTTTGTGAGCTTTGGTCTGTGCTGTTGTGTCCTAGTTTATATTGTATTTTCAGTTACAGCCAGCAAGTGGCGCCATAGGATCCCTTTTTTTTAACCTGCTTTTACATAGCTCAGTAACTGAAGCTTACATTTAAAGACATAACACTTTTGGAGCAGTGCCTTCGTCCCTTACCTACTAGGTAATTAAAGCAAAACTTTACCCATATCTTCAAAATGACAGCAAAGGCACCTTTAGAAATGTTTAGTAATGACAATCTGCAAACCGATACTTCTAGATAATTGCAGGCATTGTATTCTTTAAAGCCCCTTCTGCTTACCTAATCCACGGTCACCTACCACACCGGGTCCCAGGTTTTCTATCTGACCGCAGATCGAGAGGGTCCTCCCTTGGTGTTGTGATGAAGTCACAATAAGGGGACCCAAACCCGCTAACCCGCTAACTCTAACCACTAAACAAATTCCTTCAACTTTAGTAAGCCCTTCTGTATCATAATCTGTTTGTCTTGCAACAGCAGCCTCTGTGCTATATAGAAGGTTCCCTGTCAAAATGGCACTGAGATCAGAAGGCCAGGAGCTTCTGGTCTAGTTAAATGAATCAAACATTGAACATAGTTAAAGTGAACATTTATATTTAGAGCCAAAACCTTTTTTTTTTTATAGTTTTGTTTTTGTGCTATCTGTGCACCATTGGGTAAATTTACCTTAAAGGAGAACTATGAGGTGAGTGATTTTCATTCAGCCTCATAGTTCGAGCCGACGTGTGACAATGAGACTGTCACAGGTCGGCTCAGTAGATCGGGAGGTGAGCGAACACATACTGTCGCTCGCTTCTCGATCATGTCCCTGCAGAGAGCCGTGACTGTCACTCACGGCTCCCCGCAGGGATTCCCCCCTCCCCCGCTCCGATCCTCCAACACTGACTGGAGGAACGGACGGGGGAGGGGGCAGGTACAGCTGGCTCTGCCTCTAGATAGGCAGAGCCAGACAGTAATGTCGGGATCCGTCCCGGCTGGGGGATGCTAATTTGTGTCCTCCCGTGACCCTGGGGAGAACTATGGGGAAAAACACTGACCTCGTAGTTCTCCTTTAACTTCCTGTTAGGACGTTAAGTGAGGGGTGAGGGGAAATTTCCCAATTACCATCTTAGACGGCTGTCCCAGAAAAGGTATTCCCATTGGATTATCTTCCCTCACTTCTTGTGGGTACAACTCAAAAACTTTGGAATTCCCCTCTTCTCAGTGATAATGGTCACCAGTACAAAAGAGGTGAATTTCCCCAATGGGGACATAGACGGGTTACAATTCTTGAGGGTCTAACCCACCGGTGGGCAAACTTGGTACTCCAGCAGTGGTGACACTACAACTCTTGTCATGCCTGTGTGTCTGGCTTGCAATGCCTCATGTGACTGGTGGTTCCCAAACAGCTGCAGTGTTGAGGTTTCCTACTCTTGGTCTAACCCTTCCACACTGCATCCAAAACTAAAAAAATAGTTATTGCTTAGAGATTGAAGGCATCATTCCTGCTGTATTGTTCTCCTCCTGCAGCCGAGTGTAAACTAGGCCTATTGTTTAGGGATCCGCTCTAACATCCTAAGTATACATATACAGCAGTCCTACATTTTGGCTCTTTCTGTGCACACCATACCCAGAGCTAACCTTACCTGGATGATATAAAAAAAAAAAGAAAATCATCTCCAGATACTGACCACACAGAAAAGAGCTCAGTGGACAAAAGAATAACAAATCATTTGGAGGGGGGGAAAAAAGGTCTTGAGATGTTTTTGTTCATTCAAGCGTTTCTTCTAGTAATAATTAAAGTCCAAAAAAAGAGACCGTGGTCATTTATTAATTCTTAATAGGAACATTGTAAGGATCTACCCCTGACCTTTTAATGGGAACAATAGCTAGCCTGGGTGTCTTTGTGTTGGCTCTCTTAATTTGGCCAGTGTCAAGTGTTGGATGTACATATGATGTCTTATCCGGTACCTCTGCAAGGGATGCGGTGCACTAAGCTGGCTAATTAGTTCAAAATATATTTTCCACTCTTGCCAACTGAGAGCCACAAGGATGTCCTAAAATACAGAAGGCCTCAGAGAAAGAGACGCAGGCTCTGAGACGCACTAATCTCGGAGTAAGTAGAGATGACTTGTGCGTCGTTTGAAACAAGCACCCGTTCCAGATATGTCTTATTCTAAGAGGAAACCGTTAATGGAGAGCTTACGTCAAAAGAATGATCTCGAATGTCTATCACGGTGGATACTTGCCCGTGCTGATTGCTAAGGCTCAGCTCTTGCCGAAAAGAAAGTTTAAACAATATTCTCACTGCTGGAGTTCAAATAAAAACAGACTATGCGGCTGCAATATTCACCTTGTATATTAAAGTCCATATGTCGTGTTGCACTCAGGGCTGGATTCTCGACAAGGCCACCGAGGCCCGGCCTAGGGGTGGCAGGATGCAGAGGGACGGCACAGGTTTGAAGTCGCCCGCCACATGGAGTTCCAGGCGGTTATTTGTTTTCTACATTTAGCCATGCTTTGCAAGGCTGAATGGAGGAAGCGACTTGTTTTTTTACAAGTGATCTTGGCAATGTCACCAAGATCACTTGTAATTAGATTGCAGCCGAATATACACAGAATTTAGACCAATGGCTTTGACAGAAGAAATTAGTAGCAGAGGAAGCATGGTCAATGTGAGTGTTCCTGATTGAGGGGGGTAGGGGGTGAGTTTTCAAGAGAATCACTTTCCATGAATGTGCAATGCCCATGAAGGGCAAAGCAACAGGTTCACTTAGGCCCATTCATACTAAATACGTTAGCATCCAATTTTCAAAGGAAGGTAACCCGAAAAATATATAAGTGTGAATAGAACCAGTTTACACTGCTGCGCTGTGTTGCGTTACATTGCAGTGCACTGAAAAGAAAGTAGAGTATGCTCTCCCTTTTTTTTCAGTGCAACATAACTCAATACTTCAAAAATGGATGTAAACGCAACGGAACACAAGGGGAAAAAAAGTAATGTAATAGTTTGTCCACTCAGGACATGTTAATTAAAATAAAGATTGGCAAAAAAAGAAAATGGACCGCAACAGAGGTTGAAATTGCAACGGACTTCCGTTGATTTACGCTTTCGGTCCCATTTTGGTGTGAACGGGCCCATAAAAGTTGATGTGCAGCATGTTATATTTTTTGCTTCGTTAGTTTTTGGAAACAAAATACCTGGTACGCCCAAGTTTAGGGGTCACGACTTAATCCCCGACATATGGGGGTGGGGACAGAGTCATCAATTCTGTAAAAAGACAAAATACCAAAAAAAAAACATTCAGCTGGCCCTTATGGTTATAACTTCAATAAATATAACTTTTCGACTTCAATAAAGGAAACGACACACAATTATTAAACAAGAGCATGCTATCATAGGGAATTCATAAATCACACGGCATTAAAGACCTGTAAACACCGGTAACTCAGAGGAAGACGGACTGTCCCATTATATGTGTGCATCTCGCTCATTAGATTCTGCTAATCACTTGCAAATTGGCTTGTGCTTTTTTTTTTCTTTTCTCGTGCCCAATTTTTGAAATGTTGTCAAATAAAATTGGCGAGGGCATTCATGAGTTCTCCGATCAGGGCGCAGACAACAATAAAAACCAGAGGCTCTACCTCATCCCAGCTTTATGCAAAACCACCTTAATATATAGGTTGACTTCTGAAAATGCTATTTAGCTGGCTGTTATGCAGATCCAAAGACTTCAAAACTTTCCGGGTGACTTAATTTATCAGGAAATGAAGTGTTCCTACTTCTCCATGACTTTTTGGGTGGCATTCTGTTCCAGGTCAGTGACTTGAAAAGTGTTAAACCCAATAACAAGTAACTAGAATTTTCAAAATTAGCTCAACACTGGCAGCCTATGCATTTCTCCCAGTAGCAGCTTTCTTCAAAACAGGGGTAGCCATACTTTGGCCCTCCAGCTGTGGTGAAACTACAATTCCCATCATCAGGGGTATATCTAGACTTAGAGACTCAAGGGGGGTTAGGGTGCTGGTGTGGTAGTGCATGTTACCAGGATTGGGGGGTGTAGAGTGGGAGGTGCCAGAGGGTGTGGTAGAGGGTTTGTGCTGTTGTGGGGGTGCATGTTACTGAGGGGGGGTGAGCTGCTGCTGGTACCCCTGGCTCCTGCTCTGTCCAGCATCCCGCCCAGCTCACTGATGTCATTGGTTGCCAGGACCTGGGCAGGATGCCAGCCAGAGCATCACACTCAGCTCCTGGCAACCAGTGATGCCACTGAGCTTGGCGGAATGGCAGCCAGCGCGTCCCAGGTTACTAAGAGCTCTTAGCAACCTAGGACGCTCTTGCCATAAAGGGGACAGCAGGCACTGCTGCTGTGACCCAATGAGATGCCACCTGAGGCATTCACCTCATTATAGGGGCAGCCCTGCCCATCATACATCTGCCTCTGGGAGTCATGCCTGTGGCAGTCAGAGTCTTACAATGTATCATGGGATTTGGAGCTGCACTACAGATGAAGGGCCGGAGTTTGCCTACCCCTGCTTTAAATGATCAGCCCACCCAAAGTAATATTTTAGTTATCGGCAGAGGGCCAAGGCAGCCCTTGGCTTCTTGTTTCGTGGATACTCCAACATCAGGATCTCCCAGACCAATTTCTCAACTTCTGGTTCCCTGGTCCTAGACTTTTGACTCCCCTTGGAAGGTTTGGATGGTCCTACCTGCCTTTGTGTGCATTAGTCCCTGTTACATTCTCCATCATATAAATATATAATCCAGCTGGGAAGGTGGGAGTCATAATGGCCAAAGCAGGAACTCGGATATCTCTTCAAAAGAATACATAAGAGATCGGAGAACGTGTCTGGTGGCTTTTATTTTCACTGTCTAACAGAAACCAAAATACCAGTTTTGGATAGACTGACCCTTTCATTGCCACAAGTCTAGCTTCCCATCCGAATGTGAGGCCGCGAACACCAGAGAAGAGTTGGTTAATTAACTGGCACTCAATGCGATATAGGATTTCAATTAATCTTGAGCCTCCACCATATATAAATTGTGGTCCCACTATTAAGTAAACTATCGTTGTGAAATAGTCTTTAATGAACAGGAAACAGAGCTAGCCCCAGCTGTGGAGATCTCCGGCGCGATCAATGAAGGGACAATAAAACCTCTCTGCAGTCTAGACAAAGTGTGTGTCCATTAGAATGGGCTGTGTTTATGGCCCCTTGTTTGTCATAGAAGGAAGGCATGTACTGTATGTGTTTCTGGAACGCAACATTCTTTGTATGAGAAACAAGAGAACGTTGTAACGGACAAAAACTTTGTACGAGCTGTCACCGTGTCTTCTGGTACCTGAATGCAGAAGCCTTCCATCGTGCATTAAGAACATTAAACCTATAAGGACTATTGTAACACACAACTGCATACAACCTACTTGTCAAAAGTGCGTTTTACTGCATGTTATCATATGTTAGTGCACAGCTACAGTAGGGTGCAATGCCGCACATCACAGTGCACGTGTCATGTGTTATGGTGCTCCACTTTAGAAACAAATGGCTCAAGTAAATTTCCTGGACCTTTGCCATACATGAACAACCCATTCAACATGAATTGATGAATTTGTGCAGCGCTCGTTAATGCATTCTAAAAGTGTACGCCAAGACACGTAAAGAAATGCCTCGCAATGGCCTGCAAAAACCCTAAGTCTTCAAGGCCCTAAATTAGGTATACTAGTATTGGTATCTGTGCTGATACCGTGTATTTGGGTGAGTACTCGGTACCAAATAGAGGGGGGAGATCTCCCTCTTACCGCAAGTGGCAAGGGAGCATGGAGCCGCTTCCTTTCCAATCAGGAATCCAGGCGGCACATAATGAGCCAGGCTGCCTAGAAACAAGTAAAGCCAGTTTCATAGCCAATCAGGAAGCTGGGAGGCGGGCCATGATGTGCTGCCCGGCTTCCTGATTGGCTAGCAAGCCAGCGTCAGTTGTTGGTAAGCAGCCTGGCTGCCTAACCAATCAGGAAGCCGGACGGCACTAACTGCCTAACAGCAAGTGACGCCAGCTTCCTAGCCAATCAAGAAGACGGGCGGCGGGTCGTGAATTCCTCTTTAAGGCAATCACAGACATGGCTACATGGGTGGCTACCCATTCCCCCTACGTGCTCAACTTTGTCCCTGTAGCAAGGTTGGTAGGCTTGCCTATGGCAGGCTGGGCACACTCCAGCTGTTGTGGAACTACAGTTCCCACGAGGTATTGCAAGATTCTCACAGCCACAGGCATGACTCCCAGAGACAGATGTATGATGAGATTTTTAGGTTCACTGGAGGGCCGGAGTTTGTCCACCCCGGTCTATGGCCAGCTCACTTCTTTGTTATATTTACTTATTAACAAAGTTCATGAAGGTTTTGTTACAACAACCCGGTCACGTTGGAATTAAAAATAAATAAATAAATAAAACCTATGTAATAAAATAAATTGTAGCCAAGGCGTCTGATAACCAAACTTGCTGCGAAACAAATGGTGACAATCACCCGTTTCCCCTCAAGCGTCTTTGAAATTGCTCTTTGTTCGCCGGTTACGTGTGCGCACTGACACCGCGTTGTTAATTTAGCGGCAGCCGTATATAAGAAATTGTTGCCAGTGTAATCTGAACTTGTAATTCTTAAATGCACCCAATTCATTCTTATGTTACATTGAATTGCCTGCACACCTGAGGGTGCTACTAAATAGCTGCGGAGCCAGGAAATTTATGACATGTGCCAGGGCGCAGTTCTGAGCCGCAGCCTCTGGGTGGCAGCAGAGATAAAGAAAAAAACATTTCTTTTTAAAAATCTTTTTTTTCCCCTTGTGCAGCAGCTGTGCCGTTCTGATATAAAGCATCGTTCTCTTCTAGGAGAGTAATTTACAACAATTACGCCAATTATTATTGCTTTTCTAATTAGTGTTTTTCCTACAGAATTAGCTGAGTGTTTATTAGAAGTTGCACGCTGCCGGCGGCATAACTCTTTCGGGGGTTTCATTGAAAATAGTATTTTTAGCTAAGAAGATTTTTTTATTTTATCTTTTTGTTATAGGGCTTTTGCATAAAAGCATTGATTAAATATTAATTTCGCTTTGTTACGCTTGCCATTAATTTTTTACTAGCTTTATGTCTTCCTTAAATGATACTGTGTTAAATTCCAAATTTAATTTAAATTAATATAAAAGCAAAAAAATAAATCAAAACAGCAGAATTTTGTAAAAACTTTTTAAAATTTTTTACATTTTTAAATTTTCATATTTGGTTTTTTTAATATATTTTTATTGCTACATAATTTTAATTATTCAAAAGCTAAAAAAAAAATCAGGAGAATTCTGGAAAAAAATTAAAAAAATAAGTTATCAAATAGTTTTTCTAAATATATTTTTATTGATACAAATGTTTTATTTTACCAGAGTCAGAGCGTACCTTTTGACACCAATTTTGAAGAACATTCTTGTTTTTTCTAAAAAGAAAGCCCAGCACTATCTGCACCTCCTCTGGCTCATTCAGTTGTGTGTGAAGTCTGAGCTCCAGCTATTCAACTTTGTACATGACACAGGGCTTTCTGAGCAGAGCAGTGAAGCCTGCCCAGTGAAACTGAAAAAGGGACACCAGAGCTCCACCTACTGGCTGCAGGTGGCAAATATGACATTTGTAAACAATATTTTGTATTTGCATGATAGAGAATAATGATAGGTGGGGCGAGCACCCCATGGACTTCTGGACATATTGACAGCTGCGCCACTTCTATGCCTCTCTCCCTCAACCTTTCAGGTCCCTAAGAAATCTTCACCCGTTGGAAAACCTATTCAACTCTCCAACCCCCCCATGCCATGGCATTTCACAATTCTGTAAAATCCTCATCACATACGCAGGATTACCCTCCGTTCCTTGAGCAATGGGAAAAGGAACTCAATATCACCTTGGACGACAGGCAGAAACGATATATCCTACAAACCAACTCGTCAATCTCCATAAGCTCCCGGATCACCGAATCTACGTTCAAATTCCTAACCCCCTGGTACTACACCCCAGTTCGTCTCCAATCCATGCATCCTTCTAAATCGGACACGTGCTGGAGGCAATGTGGTGAGAAAGCAACCCATCTCCATATCTGGTGGTCTTGCCCCAAACTAACATCCTATTGGTCCCAGGTAGTTCACTTTGTCACACAAATGGCAAATGTGTCTTTGCAGCCTGACCCACTGACCTGCCTGTTGCACTATTCCACCTTACCGAAACGACGTTATAAACGCTCTCTGCTACCCCATATGCTGGAAGCCGCGAAATCCATCATCCTGGAACGCTTTAATCCTCCCCTCGATCAAAGAATGGTTTCTCCACTTGGATCACATCAGACTGATGGAAGAATTAACACACTCCCTACATGACCGTTCCGCAAAATTTGAGGCGACATGGCAACCGTGGCTCAGCTTTAAGGACACGCTAGAATATATGCAGATTGTATATTGAAATTGTGACCTATATTAATCAAAGTAACTAGTATTATGACGTCTAGAACACTATACGCTAAAAATGCTTTTGCCTACAGATACCCCAGTATTGTAATGTCTTTACTATAACCGGACACACAACACTCCAACTCTTAGAAGGTTTGCACCCTCAGTCAACATTTACCCCATCTGAAAACTTATTTTGATACTGCAGTGTAACCCTCACCCCGCCTCTCCCTCCCGTCTTTGTGATATGTCTTTTAATGTCCTGTTATGTATGATCTTCATTGCCTTTGTATGTGAAACATGATTGAAAACAGAAAACTTCAATAAAATGTGAATGATAAAAAAAAATAATAATGTCAATGTTTTAACACCTTTACAAAGAACACACACACACAGTCCCGGGGCTATGAAAAAGATAGGGACTGTAGATTTGTTCTTAAGTTGAATTTGTATGTAAGTTGGAACAGGTAAATTTTTTAAGTGTAACTCCAGCCAAAAACAGGAGGAGAATCAGATATACACAAAGATGTATATAAAACACCAACACAACACAGGGCCAAGTCAGCAACTAGGACACTTTCCAATAGTATATGAAATGTAGATTTCAACGTCTGATGAACACAAGCTCTAACCAATTGAATAAATTAAAAGGCTGCCAGTACCGTATTTCTGTCTTGTCGTAAACCTCAACCAAACGTTATTGTCGTAAACCTCAACCAAACGTTATTGTCGTAAACTTCAACCAAACAGTTCCAGCCAATCAGAGCTGTTGAGTGATTGGGAGCAGGTTCGGCCATTCTCATCATTCTTATATACAAACGTTTTGCCTTCCTGTCTATTTTTGCATGTTTTTTTTTTGGACAGGCTGTTTGAAATCACGCTACAGCATTTCACAGGGACTAACGTCCGGACTCTCACTTGTGCAACAGAATTTTATTAGGACTGAGGTCTGGACTTTGACTTTGCTGTTCTGAAATACACAATTATTTTATTTGAGACACTGTAGCTGATTCTCTATGGTCCTTCTCTATGGGAGTACGCGGCCGTACGCCCCCCCTATGCTCACCTCAAGTGCAGGTCCGTACGGGTGCGCGTTTCCTGGCTCGGATGCAGACAGGATCCGAGCCGGTAGCATACGAGTACGGACACCCGCACGGTGGTGCAGGACAGGTGAGCGTAGGGCGGCGTACTGTCCTTCTCTGTCCCTTAGAGAAGGAGTAGCACATGTAGCACCTGTCCTTCCTGGGAGTGGCCCGATACGGCCGTGCACGGAGCTGTACATGCCGGACGTTTCTCGTGAGAACGAGGCCTACCTGAAAGGACGTCCTTTGTTATTGAGACATTGGTTTCCTAAAGCCACAGAAGATCCCGCTGGTCCCTGAGAAATGTTTTTTTTAATTCCTTCTGTGGTTCATCTTGGCGGTTTCCTCTGTGATAACCACCCTGTGCGGTAACCATTCATGGACACCATCCCAGATAGCAAGCAATTGAGCTGCAAGTTTGAAAATGACTTGCTAAACTCTTGCAGACTTGCCAAGCTTCACAATTTTGTTGCACAATTACAGCAAGTCTGCATTGCAAGTCTCCAGACCAGCGAACTTGCAGAGGTCTTGCTAAGACCTGCAGGACTCTTACTGTAGACTTGCCAAGCAAATTTCCTACAAATTCAAAAACTGTCAACTAGACCTTGTGCTGCAAGTGTTCTGCAAGTCTACAACTTGCCAGGAATATGTGCAGCAAGTTAACACAAATTACAATTTCACCCGGCCACAAGTTTGTAGCAAGTTATCCTTGCTATCTGGGATGTTTGTTCTGAGTTTTTTCTTCATGTAGACTTAAGAAAAATATAATAAAGTGCAAGAGGTGCCCTCAGTGTTCTGTCACCCTGGTCTAGACCTGTGCAATATGCCCTTACACCAATCCCACCTCTGGACATTACTATGGCTCCTCCTTTAGATTATTTTTGCAGAAACAGTCTAAACTATTTAAAACATCCGAATTATTTGAATATCAAAAATGATGTTATAAATTCAGCGTAGACCACAATTTGGAAGCATTGCACACACTCCAGATAAATCGCCCTTTGGAATCGTGTGATGTATATATGTTATGGTCAATCTGTGGTCATTACGATTTCTCTCCCTCCCACACAGCTGCAGCCTGGAGGTCAGAGAGTTACCACCGCATTGCCCAAGCTGAGATTCAGACCTAGCTGGTAAGCTTTGTGAGGCACATACCTGACAAATGGACAACCTCTCCCTCTCCACCAGGATAACTTACTGAAAGGTCTACTTTAAGGGATCTTTAAGGGACCCGTTTACTCCTGTGATCCTGGAGCCCAGAAGCTGAGGTCAGAATGAGGGAGCCAATAGAAATTCCTGTATAAAGTGAACCTGTACTTTGTCTATAGTAAATGTCCATTTTTAAACGGGCATCCTAAACCAAGCGTTCTAGCATTCCCCTGCTGTCCCTTCTGCTGCTGGGCCCTGGTAAGATAAAATCCAATCATTGTGGGTTTTGGAGGAACATCTAACCCCCACCCCTGTCTCACGCAAGACAACACTGGGTGCAAGAGTGGCCAATGGCTAGGTGTGAACATTGTCACTTGAGGCTGGGAGAAGGAGAGTGAGGAGATGGTGATGGTGCATAGTCCTTTGTAAGGTCAGACATTTCTGATCCTTCCTTGGTTCAAGGCGGCAGGAGATGTTGGGAACGTAAATGAAGGACACTTGAGAGTGTTGAGCATAGACCACTGGCCCACCCTGGCCGCACACGCCGGGAGGTTTAAGGCATTGTGTCGTGGTTGTGTTAAGGACAGGTTTGGCTAGAGGAGTCGTATGTGAGACCTCAACATTTTGGCTAATGTTGTTGAGGTACTCATCGAAGGTCATGAAGTTCCTGCTGCCTTGTTAGCCCCCTATGCTCCCTACCCCCTATGTCTTTTGGGCGATGAGGGAAATCCCCCTGAATTGTGGATCTACTCACCATCAGATTCCCAGAGAATGGCGACCTCCTATCTTCCTGAAGAAGCTTCAGAGAAACACGTAGAAGGCTGGACCCACCGTACATCTATGAATGGCCGTTTGATACAAATTATGTTGATAGAATGTATTCAATTAACAAGTATGAGGACATTGAAGTTTAAGGAGTTAATTGAGCTATCTGTAAATATAATGTATTGATGTGGTCCAGGGAGGTTCCATGCCGTGGTACAGAGAAAATGTTACATTGGGAGTTGTTGCTGGTGTCAATTCTATTGTAGGTTTTAACATGTATATTTTATACTTTTCAATTATATGTATTTGTGGTCTCTTCATCCCTCACTTGACACTTTAAAATCCCCATACCTAGGATACTTTGCTGGGGAAATTGTAAATATAGAGGCGTGGTATCTCATATTCTTTGGTGGTTCATATATGTTTTCATCATATCGTTCACACAATGAACAGCTCTGTACACAAGATTCCTATCACATCATGGCCGCTATATGGAGCTGAGGAGTATCGGAATTTCCTCCGCTCCTCCACTCTTATCTGATGGCCATGAGTGCTGCAAATCGCATTGGCAGTGTGAACAGTTTATAATAAACTGCTGTAATTAAGTTACTTTGTCTACTAGGAGCATGGTACGGGATCAATCTCAGCGACTTAAGGTGCCCATACACCTTGCAATTATCGGACAAAACTTTTCGTCAGATGATCGAACCGCCGTACGATTGTCGAACGGCGGCCCCATCCTGCCCCGATTATCGCAAGGTTCAATCAGCTTAGTTAAAAAAATACACCTGGACGAATTGCGGTAATAGACCGCACGTATTTTCGTTTGCGCATGAGCAGTGTTAATCGTACGACTTTTGACGGACGGAAACGCCACCAACCATGCGAAAATCGTACGATTGACCAAAGTTTTCCAACATGCTTGACCGTCAAAAGTCGTACGATTGTACAGTACTGTCGGTCAGGCACTACATACACACCTTACGATTGTCCTACAAAAAGTCGATCGCATGCGATTATCGCACGATAATCGTAAGGTGCATGGGCACCTTTACAGCCTTGCAGGAGACAATGCCTCGTCCTGCTGTCATTCCTTATACGTCATTTCCTCAACAAGGGGAAGAATATACTTTCATATATATTACCTGACATATCTACCACATGACACAATTACATAATCTGAAAGGGAAACTGTAATGGTTTTAGGTCATTTATATTAATATTAATATTTTGGTATTTATTTTTAAGTTTATATGTATATATTTACACATCCTTATACACACGCACATTCCTTTTTCTATGAATGAACTTTTAATATATTAGAAAGGATTCCCAGAGCACTAAACGTTAGCTACATAGACAGCAGACGCTGCTTGCCTTGATGGGGGAAACTATAATGGTTTGGGGTAATTTCTATTAGTATTCACAGGTTTTTTTTGAGGTTCTATGTATATATGTTTATATAAACATACACACACACATTCCTTTATTATGAATACACTTTTAAGATATGAGAATGGATTCCCAGAGCACTATAAGTTAGCTACAGAGACAGCAGAAGCTGTCTGCCCTGAAGGGGGAAACTAAAATGGTTTTGGGTCATTTATATTAGTATTTATTTTTTGTTATTTATTTTAAAGTTTATATGTATCTGTACACACACTCCTTGTTTATAAATATTTTTTTAATATGTGAGAATAGATTCCCAGATCACTATAAGTTAGCTATAAGACTAAGGCAGCATAAGCTGCCTGCCTTGATGGTGGGTTTGTCCAATTGAAACACTGGATATCCCGGGCAGAGGGAATGCTAACTATCTCCTGATGGGGAGCATTTGCTGCCTATGCGTGAGTCGTGAATAGGGGGGTGGCACTTATCAGGAACACAATGGACCAAAACTAAGACCGCCTTTGCGTCATTTCTAACATCTGCCGTCGCAAACTTCGCCTCTCACATGAAAGCGCCACCAGTTAATAACTAATGAACTGCAGACCAATCAATGGCAACACACAGCAAAACTAATTAAAGGTTGCAAGGAATCCCTGTAGTAATTTGCTCGAGCCCATCCAGTTCAAACCTCTCCTATCTATTTTTTGCTCTTCACCGTCCCAGCATCCGCCCGAGCTCATTGCCGTCCCCCCCTCCTCCCCCCGTAGGGGTCTCTGGTGGGGAAATATGCAATAAATCATTCAGAAATCATATTTGCTAATTATTAAAACAACGTTACCCCCATTTCCTGACCTAGATTCTTTGTGTTCCTTTTTTTTAAATAACAGCTGTGGAAGTTACTTGACAGAATCTGGATCATATCTCGTAAGTCTTCGTTAAATATGATGTCGCCGTGAAAATTAATAGGCCATTAGCACACTTTAATTTGCCCGTATTTCAGAACGGCGCTTATCCTTTGATATTAATGTGCAGCTCTTGCGGGAGGAGTTTATAGAAGTCAGCACGTGCGCTAAAGGAGTGACACTATCCAGCTCAAAAGGTTTTAATCCAGTTTAAGCGAACCTGTACTTTCCATATTCGGGGCAATATAACAGGTCCACTTGAAAGTGGGGAAGCTAAGGAGACCATACTTTTCATCTGCTTGTTCCCCTTTCAGGGGGTGAGGGGCAAATCCTCAGCTCTGAGCGACCTCAGACGCCCTGGCTACCCCCCTCACGTGGCCCAATGAAATGACACCTGAGCTAGACTAGATGCCAGGCAGAAGTGCCGTGCGTGCCCCTCCCCATCTTCCCCTGGACCTGCACTGCCAACCCCCAGCAACGCCCCCTAAAACCCTCACAACCTTAGCAGAACTGATGCCGACAAGCACATACTGCTAGACTGACAGCACAGTGCAATGCAGTAAAGCTTAGCTAGCAGTGCACTCTGCCCTTCCATAGTGCTGCTGTGCAGGGTGACTACTGGAAGCTAATATAAAGACAAATGAATCTACTCATGCTAGCTGTATTTAAAAATACACAATGTTTAATAAATACGCATTTAGATTACTTTGTATTTCTTTTATCTTTGCCCGGAGTTCATCTTTAGATCCGCTCTTCAGATGTTGCCGTCCTTGACATATTTAGCTAATAGTTCTGAATTCTTTGCCAGTCATGCTACATCCTTGCGGGAAGCAGATGGTATCAAAGCATTGGCCTATTAATCAAACCAAAGCAACAGAAGCTTTCAAATCTTCATACTTATAACTGAAGAAAAGCAAGACGGACCACCAGGAAGCGTAATAAGTTCACAGCTTTCATTAATTATGTCTAATAAGACAGTGACGAGTGACTGGAAGGATGCCATGCCTAGCGCAGCCGCTGCAAGAGTAGGGTGATGGGGGAAATCATGGCAGGATGGAGAAGACAGCTGTAGTTCCCAGGAAAAGAAACGAAGAGCTCTTTTAAGTTCTGTTG
Source organism: Nanorana parkeri (assembly GCF_000935625.1). NCBI lineage: Eukaryota > Metazoa > Chordata > Amphibia > Anura > Dicroglossidae > Nanorana > Nanorana parkeri. The sequence goes on along the minus strand of NW_017308291.1, from coordinate 193,443 downwards.
TATAAATATTTAAAGGGATACTGCATTTTAGCGAATGTCCGAATGGGCTGGAGACCAACCGTGAAGGACATAATAGGCTCAGTCCACAAAGCTAACACTTTAGGCTAAATTCTCTATTCAAAAATATTTAGTGGAGTCCAATGAGATTTGAGAATTATAGTCACATGGCTGAAAATAAAGATCCTTATCCTTGTGGTAAAGCTTTTTGATTTGAGCTTGTAGGGTGTGACTGTAGGGGTGGGTGTGATATTGCTCGTGTCTAGGGAGGAGCATCATACAAAATTGGACATAGTCGCTACTCTTCTCATGTTCCGAAGCGGTGCCGATTGGGCAGGAGGTAACTGATACTCCCCTTCCAGTTCCCTATACATGTGTATGCAAAGCCATGATGGATACCTAGGGTCACAATACTTGTTGTGCAAATAGAGAAGATTGTGGTAGGGTCAGTATACACAGAAAATGAGGGGGGATGTTCCATGTAGGACCAAAAGATTGGAAAAGAGATGAAAGGGTCTTGCACACACAAGTGAGGGTCCTCCTGGGGGGAGGGAGGAAGAGAGGGGTCCTGTATACAGAGTGGTGGGACAAAGAAGGGATGCTGCACATGGAGAGGGTAGAAGATGGGAGGGTAATGGGGCACAGGGATGGTGGAGAAGAGAGGTCTCCTACACAATGGGGAGGGGAGAAGGCTCCTGCACATGGATGGAGTGGGGCAAGAGAGGGCTCCTACACATGGAGGGGGTGGGGGAAGAGAGTTCGTGCACCGAGAGGGAGTGATGGAAGGGAGGGATCCTGTACACAGAGTGGTAGGGGTAAGAGAAAGAACTTGCAGTTGAAGGGGATGGGGAAGAGAGGGCTCCAGAGCATGTCCCCCTCCTCACTGCAAGGGTTAACTGTCATTTTGCCTAGGCAATGATGAATAAGGTAACGTACTTACCCTCAAGCTATATTATCAGCCTACCTAGTTATTTCTGTGAGCTATAGAACCTCTCCCTTATGTTATGGAGATGAGGACAGGGGGGAAGTGTTCTGCCGTCCTGTCCTAGGGTCACATTGCTGCTCCTCCATAAATACAGTGCGGTGAGTGATGTCACCCTAAGACAGGATGTGTGTTGCTGGCAGGATCACCAGGGGAAGAGAAAGGAAAAAAAGCCCGAAAGAAAAGAAAACGAATGCAGCCGCAACATCTAAGGACCAGTAAGCGGCGATATATTACATTTTTGTTCTTGGATTTGTTATTATAAAGGCCAAATTTATGTTTTATACCATGTTTCATGTTACACCCATATTCAGGATGTTACATGGTCGCATTGCCACCCCCCCTTTGACATCACCGCACTTGTAGTCCATTGCCACCTCCCATCCTTATTACTGAATGTCAGTACTGAGATACAGACATGGAGGGGAGGAAGAGTCTGCAGGAGCCGTAGCATTGCACCCGCAATCCCCTGATCCCCATTTACTGGCACCAATGCAAAACATTTTTTTTTCTTGAATGAATATGTGTGCATTTATTTATTTAAAGGTGGCCTTTACCTTTAAGAACAGATGCCATAAACTGATCTGATTATCCGTGTCTACATTCTCCACTTGGAAGCTCTTTTTTCTCAGAACAGCCTGAGGAAGAAGAGAAAACTGCCTCCTAAATTGCCTTCGATCCTTTGTCTGGAAAACCTCGCCTGTATTCTGTAAAGATATATCCTTCCACTGAAGCAGCCACATTTGCTCATTACATATGCAGGATCGGCTTCCTCCTTTGATTGTGCTTCAGCGCTCCTCTCTCTCCACGAGGCACTAGACCAAGGGTCGGCCGCTTCGGGACTCAAGCTGTGTTGATACTACAACTCCCAGCATGCACTACCTCTGGGAGTCATGCCTGTGGCTGTCAGGGTCTTGCAGTACCTCCTGGGACTTGTAGTTCCAGAACAGCTGGGGTGCTGAGGTTGCCTCCCCCTGCACTAGATGGACAATCTACAAGTCTACATGTACTGTGATAATAGGAATGTTGAGCGGTAAGACTTAACTACTTCAAGGTAAACCTGGCAATAACAGTTGAAGATTGGCTGAAAATACGACCGCAGCTTCCTTTTAAAGGTCACAAGCCGGCCCGAGTGTTTCCTCTGCCCCGGCAAGCAGCGGTAGCCAGACTAAAGATTCCGCCAGAAACTGGGACTGTAATGAGGTTCTGCCGATGCCCACCAGCTATCTGCAGTGTCCTCTCCTCGCCGGGACGCCAGCTCTACAGGAGGAACATGCGTTATTGATGCACTCGCCTGAGGGCGATCGGCGTATAATGGATGTGTGATAGAGCCTGTGCTTTGTCATCAAACCAGAGGCCTGAAAGATGCTTTACCGGGATATTATCAGTCATCCCTTGATCAAGATGTAATGCCGCCGAGGATTTTTCTGGCGCTCTCTTTTTCTATCCTAACAACTCCGACATGTAACTATTCTCAGCCAAGGAAAAAAAAAAGACAAATTAAAAGGAGAACTCCGGGCAACTTCAGGAGTAAAAAAAAGAAAAACTCTATTTAGCTTATGTAGCCCCTGACACCTTCAGCGGATTGGCTACTGGAAATATGGCATTGCTAGTGCTGCAGTCAGTATGGCTGATTTATAGTTGCCATTTATCTGGTTAATTCCAGGTGCTCTGGCATTGACTGTATCTGTCCGAGTGGGGAGTGACCCTGCTACAGAGTGGGGCAGCCAAGAGGGGAACATCAGTAGTATCTATGCCTCCCCAGCCAATCACTGGGGGTTTCTTGGCCAGTGGTGCATGCTGAGGAATACATAAATACTCAGCAATCTGCCATGTGCATGGTTCAGGCAGTCCGCCCCCAGGCTTGGCCTGGAGGGTGGCATGTATAATGTTGGAGAAGCTGACTAGGCCTCAAGCCTGGAGAAGGCCACATGTGGACCCAGGAAGGGTCTGCAACTGTCTGGGGAGAAGAACCAGAGAAGCCTTATGACTCTAGGAGGCAGAGATGTAGCTAGCTCCTTTTGCGCCCGAGGCAAGGACAAGAAAACGTGCCCCCGCCAACAGCGTGTTGGCGGGGGCACGTTGTCAGGTGATGTGCCGTCAGGTGATGTCATGCGTCGTCAGGTGATGATGCGTCGTCAGGTGATGATGTCATGCGTCGTCAGGTGATGATTTTTTTTTCTGTTGGGGGGGCTTCGGGGAAATGTTAGGGGTCTAAACCGACCCAGGATATTTCCCTTTTGAAATAGAAAAAGAAGTTGAGGACACAGCGTCCTCAATCTCTTTATCTGAAGACTCTATTCTAAATGAATGTAAAGTACAGAGGCTTCCCATTCATTCAGAAACTTTTTACTATCATCCAGTTTCTGAATGGGGAGAAGCCTCTGTGCAAAGTGATACTCCCGATTGAGAAACTTGTGAATGAACAGGAAGTGATGTAAAGCACATCCTGTTCATTCATAACTGGGGACACATAGTACTATGTGTCCCCAGTTATTTACAAACCTTGGAGTGATCAGCTGATTGCTCCAGCGTTTGCTCTGCACAGAGGATTGGTACGTAGCCCTATTGTGGTGTCAGGTTCTTTAAGAGGAAAGATATTGCAGCTGCAGGTGGAGCCAGAGAGCACAGATTGTGGAGATTGTAGTACAGAGCAGATATATGGATACATTTCTACTGAAGAGGACAGAACTGCGTTTCCCAGGAGGCTGTGGGGAAGGAAACAGGAGGTTTATGGGTTGCCTCTGCGGAGCAGCCTCAGTCTGGGACAGCCATCTGAAGAGGACAGAGCTGTGTGGGTTTAGACTGTGTGCAATAGAGCTGTGTGGTCACCGTTGACATACAGGGACACACAGGCTCTGTGCGGTGTACTGAGAGACTGACCTGAGTTGCTGAATCAGAAAGGACCCGATCGAGTGTCTGAAGTGAGAACTGGTGACGTCGAGGCCTAGCCGCACGGCCGAACCGGCCACCGGGGTGATCCAGCCAGCCCAGTTGAGAGGGAGTAGCCAGATGGAGACGACCGAGATGACTGCCAGTCTCCTGAATGAGTGAAAACTTCTTACAAGGGACCCAGATGACTTCACCTTCCTCCCAGAGTCGACTAGAGAGAGAGAGGACACCCAGCTTCCACCAGCAGACTTCATCTCTTCCCATTTGATCTGAGGAGTGGTGAGAGGCCTTTGGCCGCAGTGACACCCTGTTTATTGTTCACATCTGCTATACAGCAAGGGCCCCAACGTTGGCTAGCCTAGGACAATACTACTGGCCAGTAGTTTAGCGGGGGATAGATACTTTTAAGTAAAGATATTAATGTTGATTGCATTAAATCTAAGTGTATTATCTGAGACATTCTGACATTGCAGGCTTTCCTGCATGCAATAGATTGCTGCTGCATGTCAGATTGCCTTATCCTGTTATTGGTTGTATTACAGGTGATTGGGGAGCCGTTAAGTGTTTGTTCTATTCCATAGTCATTAAATCTGTTATAAAACTTCACAAGGTGTGCTGGTGTGCTGTGGGTTCATTGCTTGTGGTGTGTCACAGAGGTGAAACAGAAGACCCGATCATCCAGCGGCTCCTTCGGGGGTGAGCGCTACACGTACATACCACTGATATGTACCGATCTTCCGCCGCTCGGCCACACATAGAGTACAGGCTGCAGCTTTTCCTCTGGATCCCCGCTGCTCTCCCCCATCTGCATGCAGCGGGGATCCGAGGAGAAGTGAAGCATATCAGTGATCTGTTCCACTTAAAAAGCCTAATGTGTCATATTAGCCTTCTGGTCCTTGCAATATAGGCATGTTTGGTCTCTAACTAAATAGTATTTTCTTCTACATTAATATGACCACTTTTTATGAAGGCAACACCATTAACAGAGGAATTATGAAAAATGGATTGAGAGCCTCAGATGTATGAAAGTTTTTAATTTTAGCTCAAAAAGCAGACTCACTCATGTGTATTGCTGAACTGCTCTCTGATTACGGCGAGGCCATATATGACAGGGTCCTCATTGTGAGTCTTTTTGAAGACCTTCCTAGGACCTTGCCCTTGGACATTTATGCCATCTTTGTATTCTTTCTGGTCTGTGTTATGTCAGATGTGTCTTAGGCTGGTTAGGCGTGGCTGCTAATACACAGACATGAGATTTAAATTCAACCATTTTTGTTACCAACTTATCAAAATTTGGAGAAAATTGGGGTGGGATGGTGTGCAGTATTTATTTTTACCACACAATTTGGGGTTATCAGACCTCTGTATAGTCATACCTCAATCCATCAGTATAACATGTGTCTGCACAGCAGGACTCAAACTACATGAGGGAGGGTCTGTGCTGTTAGCCAATCAGGCTTTACTGCGATACGGAGGGCTGTCAATCAAACACTTCAAATTAAAGTCCTTACTGCGGGCTCATTGGGGTAGTGATGTCAGGTCTGTGACTTCACGTTGTTCCCCTAAGTTAAGGAATAGATCTTGGTTCCCCAGACTGCTAATTGGAGAACAAGGAAGCATCAAGGCAAGGTTTCCCAAGCTGTCCAATTATTTCATTCGCTGAGAATGCTTAATGTAGGCTGTCCCACGCCACCTAATAAAAAGGGGATCATCTGCTAATCCAGCCAATGAAAGATGGAACAAGAGAAAGTCATTTAATATGTGTATACTGTATATTTTATATTTACCTGACAAAAAAAAACATCCTATCTATAAACATTTTTTTTTGTAGTCTTGATTATAATAAATTAAGAAAATATATATAAAAAAGCACAAAAAACTTGCCTTTAATCCTTTTTTTTCCATTTGTTTTTGTACACATGGAAACTCCGCATTTTGTTTGCCTGAAAATAATTATCCGGAGCAATTTTTCCATTTTTATTTTTCACACACGTTAAAATCTGATTTAAAAAAAAAATATTTTCTGAAAGCACAGGCCATGTAGAATTAAAAAATGATAGCTGAATGTCACACGATATTTGCAAAAATGATTATCAAATTAATCTCTTTAGGAAAAAAAAAACATTAAAATGAATTTTAGTGCACACAAACACAATATAATACCCATTTAAAAAACCAAAAAACAAAAGATGGGGTCACATTGAGTAAATAGATACCAAACATGTCAAGCGTTACAACTGTGTGCGCCCGTGCAATGGTGAAAAACGATGGTACTGAAAATTGTCCATATGCGACACTTTAAAAGCCTTTACTACTTGTCAGTTTAGAGTTAACAGTGATTTTGGCCCCAGAATTATTGCTCTCACTCCGCGTTCACGATGATACCCAACATGCGTGGTGAAAGCATCATTTACTTACAGTTGCATGCCCTACACTGCATGTTTATTCGCATTCAGATGGCGGGGTTTTTTATTTATTTGATTATTTTTTTAACTTTTTCAACACTTTTTAAAATATGTTTTTCCACTTTGTTTTATTGCTATCACAAATGGCATAACAAGCTCCTATGTGATAGAGTTTGGAGGCGACAGGTTCTTTTTATGATAAGCCCTTCCATGTGCACCGTGCTTTAAAGCTGGTGATAAGTTGAGGAGTGCGTTTGCCAATTGTTTGCTTGACTGATTTGGTGCAGTGACGCATTGGGGGGTCTCGGCTGCCGTTGTGATGTGCAGGGTCCCTGGTGTGTCCCTTTGACTTTAAGGAGGTTGGGCTGCCTCCTGGCGAACCTGCACCCAATTTTATCTTTTGCCACATGTGCTCCAAGATGGAAACTCTCATAGTTTAGAGTTAGGACCGCACTATATAGAGGTGCCTTGACGTGGCTGTGCGGCTTTCACATTTTCTGCAGAAGACGTGTATCTAAACCTCTGTTTTTATCCTTAGCGGTGAGACGTTTTTTTTTTTGCAGGCTGGTTAGTGTGCCGAGAAACTTTTTGCTGAGGTTCTTTTTATGGAGACATCAGGGGGGTTATTAGACCCCTGATGTCTCTGCTGCCCTCCAACACAAACTATCAATTGAGTGTGCTTGATTGCCTGTGTAACCAACAATTCGGCCACCTTCTGTCAACTCTGAAGCAAGAAGTGCTGAGAGCGCAGCGCTTCCTGCTTCATTCATCATAGATCGAGGAATGGACGTTCCTCAGTCTGCTTCTACTTTCCATCCTGACAGTGTTTGCTGTGGTCCTGGGCCCCCTAGAGAAGGGGACCCTGAAAACCACGGCAGGGTGTGGGAGGGAGGGCTCACCACACACTTTGTAGGATGCTACAAGTGAGCTGGGTGGTTGTACAGCATTGACTGCTGAATAAAAAGCAACACCAAAATCATGGCTGCAGCAGAAACTCGGGTCTTGGTATAACCACTTCAAGACCAGGACGTAGAGGTACATCATATGGTCCTAAAGGGGTTAAAGTATAATTGTACTTTTTTGTTTGCAAATGTCCCTGCTCTCTGAAGAGAAATCTGATTGTCTCCCCGCGTCCTTTCCAGCCGGATTAGGAGGGTTCCTTATAACCACCTGGCGCACTTTCAATGTTGTAATGAGGAAAGTAGCAGTGTCTGCATCCCTCTAGTTAACCCTTAGGGAGTATCTCAACACAAATTACATTTTCTTTTTGCTTTGGATACATTGTTTTACTTGTATCTTCTGCAGACTTCTGGGAAAATCAATGAGCCAATCACACGAGCAGGAAAGGACATTACTGGGGGCATTCAGGACACCACAACAGTTATAGAAAATGACAGATTGCGTTTTAGATTGAATTGGAAAGGTGATTTTTAATAACATCAGATTACAAAACAACTTGTGTAGCAATTTTACATGAATGGCGAAAGTGGAGCTCCCCTCTAATATCTGTAACACATGATATATTTTCTGAAAGCCGAGCTCCCGTAGAATAAAAAGATGGTGGTTACTAGACATGTGCGTTCGGATTCGGACGAACCTGCAAATCAACGGAAATCAGTTGCTTCGGTGGTTCGTCCAAATCTGAAATAACAAATTTAATACATGCCCGAATATACTAAAACCATATTCGGGCACATATAAATTTGTTTTCAGATGCCCGGCGGCATCTTGGAGGCGGAATGTGTGGCGTCACATGACGGAGACATCACACGCTGAACGAGTGGTGGCCAGATCGGCCACCGGTGCATTCTGCGCATGCGTGCCGCCATTATGGAGTAGGTCGAACATGAGGGCGTTGCCATCTTGGTGTATACCAAGATCTACTCCAAAATAGCGGCGCGCATGCGCAGGCCGCTGCTCGTTCTGTGGTTTAAAGGAGAACTATGAGGCGAGTGCTTTTCACTCACCTCATAGTTCTAGCCGACCTGTGACAATAAGACTGTCACAGGTCGGCTCAGCAGATCAGGAGGTGAGTGAACACATACCGGCGTTCGCTCACCTCTCAATACTGTTACGGCTCTCTGCCGTGACAGGGGAGGGGCTGGATTCCCCCCTCCCGCTCTGATCTGCCAGCACTGACGGGGGAGGGGGCGGGTACAGCTGGCTCTGCCTCTAGATAGGCAGAGCCAGCTGTCACTCAGACATCGATGTCGGGATCCGCTCTGGCTGCGGCGTCTCAGCTGTAGCTCGCGGTATACTGAGCCTAGGGTGACGGGAGGACGCTAGTTTGTGTCCTCCCGTTACCCTTAGGAGAACTATGGGGAAAAGCCTTAACCCCATTGTTCTCCTTTAAGTGTGCAGTTTCGGATTGGGAGGCTCGTTGCCTCCGAATCCGAAACAACAGAAACATTTGTCTCCTTTGACGAAACGAATGAAAACGTTTTTCGTTTTCATTTGTTTAGTCTGGAAACAATTTTTGTTGTCGTACACGTGTCTAGTAGTTAATTTTTTTAAAAAATCTTACAATATTTGTACAAATGTTTAATCAAACCTGTAGTTTTAGTGAAAAAAAAAATACAATTAGTTTTATAATAATTTCCAATGTTTTGGGTACAAGATATGGCATGAGGTTGTCGAGGAAATAGATATCAAATATGTCACGCCTCAAAACTGCGCGCACCTGTACAACGGCGAAAAACTATGTTACCAAATAATATGCAATGCTTTCATCAGTTTAGACCAGGGTGTGGGCAAATTCTGGCCCTCCAGCTGTGGTGAAACTACAAATCCCACCATGCATCTGTCTCCGGGAGTCATTCCTTTGGCTGTCAGAGTCTTGCAATGCCTCATGGGATTTGTAGTTGCATCATAGCAGGAGGGCCGGAGTTTGCCTACCCCTGGATTAGAGTTAACCTTAAATAAGGGACCGAGAATTGCTTCTCCATTGTGCACAGTGATACCCAATATGTGTTGCACAATTAATATTTAATTTCTATGCACACCCTACACGTGCGTATGTGTTTGCATGTGTGTGTACATAAGTTAAAGTGTACATAACATTCAGCTGTTTATTACCACTCACAGTGATCACAGGATTCCCCCTGACAATGCCTTCATCTGCTTTTCTCTCCTAAAGGACGGAGCCATCTTTGTTCAGTAATCATCCAGGGTCACCATCTACTTCCTGGCCTGAGATGCTGAGCTAATGTAAATCCTAATGCCTGTGCAGTTCTTGGCTGTATTGTCTGACACAGATCAGCCCCTGTTGAAGCCTCTCACCTTGTGATTTGCTACAATGTTACAATGTTGCAGTCTGATCACTGAGGAAATTCTTCCTCCTGCCTGCAGCACACTGATCACTGTGGGAGGCGAGACTGAGTAAATGCTTCCTCCTGCCTGCAGCAGACTGATCACGGGGGGAGGGGAGAGTGAGGAAATGCTTCATCCTGCCTGCAGCAGACTGATCACTAGAGAAGGGGAGAGTGAGGAAATGCTTCCTCCTGCCTGAAGCAGACTGATCACTAGAGAAGGAGAGAGTGAGGAAATGCTTCCCCCTGCCTGCAGCAGACTGATCACTGGGAAGGGGGAGACTGAAGAAATGCTTCATCCTGCCTGCAGCAGACTGATCACTAGAGAAGGGGAGAGTGAGGAAATGCTTCCTCCTGCCTGCAGCAGACTGATCACGGGGAGAGGAGACTGAAGAAATGTTTCCTCCTGTCTGCAGCAGACTGATGACATCATCCTAGGCATAGGGCAATAGATTGTAGATTAGGGATGTTTCTTCTAATGAATAAAGGGCTTTTTTTGTAAGTCGGACCCTCCTGCTGTGTATTGTGACATGTCGGGATGTATTGGTGGAGGATGAGATGTGATTCGGGATCTCTGCACGTTATAGAGTTGCACGTTCCTATAGATGATGCAGCAAAGACCCCTCACGCCGGGACAGGCAGAGCAGCTGGGAACCTGAACTCAGCCCAGGACACGAGACAGCGCCTGCATTATGGAAGTGTATCATGTTACCAGCCATTAGAGCCGCTTCACCCTCATACGTGACCCGTAGTAAACACAGAGTCATATTTAGCGTCTTCTGAACCCGCAGCCCTCATGAATGATTCACGTCGGGGTAAATATCACATTCCCCTCACTTATTTACATCCGCAGGACCTTCGCCGAAAGCCTTGCCGCCATAAAATATTCATGGCCGCTTCGATGGATCCATGCCGCTGTCAACAGCGCTGCGGCCACACATCTATTTGCACTTACGCGCGCACGCGGAATGGCGGGTCCCGGCACACGCGGAAGAGTAATGGCCGCGGCGGCGTCTCTGTGTTTCCATTTGCTGTGGGATTGCGGTTACAGATTTATCGGTGAATTCTGTAACATTAGAGCCCTGCGGCCTGACGGCAGGGGGGGAGGGGAGGGGGTACCTGAGAGGTTGGGTGAGGTTTACATGTCATCATATCCAACATGGAAGGAGGGAGGATTTGCCTGCCATGGTCACGCTTTGTGGGTCGGATCTGTGAAGTTTCCCCGGCTCTCAAATGTGATCAAAAGTAGCAAAAAAAGAGAAACTTTCACCAATGTATACATAAAGCATAGGAAGTGGTTGTGGCACATCAATCGTGTTTTTAATCTAAGGCAAGGGCGAGCATCTCCGGCCCTCCAGCTGTGCTTTAACTACAAATCCCAACATGTCTCTGCATCTGGGAGTCATACCTGTGGCCGCCAGTCTTGCAATGCCTCATGGGACGTGTAGTTCCACAACAGCTGGAGGGTTGGAGTTGTCCACCTCTAATCTAAGTGATCAGGTGGAATTTCGGCAATTCCTGTTTTAGCAGACTGTGAGGGGAATTTATCAAAACTGGAGCAGACAAAATCTGGAGCAGCTGTGCATGGCAACCAATCAGCTTCTCTCTTTCATTTTCAAATCTTAACTGAACAAAGTGAAGAAAGAAGCCGATTGGTTTGCTTAGGGCACAGATCTCAGGCCACGTTCACACCAGATGCAGTTAGTCCTGGCCGGATTCTGACCAGAATGCACTGCCTAGCATTGCGGCCGGCTCACTTTTTTGTGGGGCAATGCGATCGCCCCGCACGGCATTGTCAGGCACAATATGCCTGCGGTCTGTTTCGGTCTGGTGCGATCCGATCTTCAATGGCCCGCCACTCCCCCTCCGGCCCCACAAAAAAGTGATCTGGCCGCAATGCGAGGCAGTGCTTTGTGGCCGGAATCGGCCGGAACGCACTGCATCTGCATCTGGTGTGAATGAGTCCTCAAAGCAGAACTCCAGTGGTGGCGATGGGCAGTTCTTGCAGTGAATGGCATCTCATTACATGTGCCCAGGTGGGCGTAATTAAGCAACCCCATGGGGCGGGTCTATGATAGCCTGGGCTTAGGGGAAGTGGAATGAATGACAATAGCCATTATTCAACCTAGAAGACTGAGTACATCTAGTGGCAAAGAGGGCTTATTGCGGGAGGAAGTGCTGAATGAAGGTGATTAATGCAGCAAAGGCAGCTCCTTATGTTTTACTTTTGCTGGATTTTTCTTTCTATCTATCTATTAGGGATGGGTTCGATGTTCAAGTTGAGCATGAGTTCGACTTGAACATCGGTAGTTCATGTGTTCGGCGGACTATAGGTCAGGTGCAAGACTTTGCCCAATCAGGGCACACTCCTCTGTAAGAGCCATGATTGGGCAAAGTCATGATGACTCTGCCCAATCATGGCTCACCTGTCAGATGCCATACAACTGTACACAGTTGGGCGGAGCTAGCTGTCACCTCTAGATCGGCCTGATTGTTTATATTTTGCCGGCATCTGTCCGAATGCCATTCTGCAGCGATAAGTTTTTTCTATTTAATTTTTATTGTTTCATTTTTTTATTTTTTTGAGTGGGCATCGTCGTGGACAATGCTGGACGTCGTGATTGACCCTGGATTACGTCAGTGGATCCATTTTTTTTAAAATAAAAAACTTGTCAAAAACTTGTCTTTTTATTTTTTTTTCCAATTAAAGGATTTTTTCAAAAGTCTGACCTTTTTATTTACAATTTTATTTTACCCTTTAGTGAATGGGTAGGGGTACAAGTACCCCTTACTCATTCACAAGGGTGCATCTGGGTGCCCGTTTACTAAAGGTGTACTCTGATGTGAATAAGCCCCCCTGCCCACACCCCTACAATCAATGCCCTGGGGCTTGTGGGGAAGAGGCCCTTGTCCACATCGGTACGGGGACAAGGTGCTTTTGCAGGGGCGACCCTGGAAAAGCACCCTCCCAGTGCCGCAGGCATGTGATCTGGTATCGCAGTGGGGGGGCACTCACTCGTCCCTTTCCTGCCCTGCCAGGCCTGTGGTCAGATCAAGGGTCTGGTATGGAATTTTAGGGGGGACCCCACGTCTTCCCCCCCCATTTTTGGGGGTGGGGTTCCTCCTTAAAATTCCTACCAGACCTTCAGTGCCTGCTATGACTTGTGGGGGGAACCCTACGCTTTTTTTTTTCTTTTTAAATGTCATTTTTTGTCTTGGGAAATGTCAGTTTTGCTGCAGCAGGTTCTATACATTGCACAGATGCGCCACTTTACAGGCAGGTTAGGGGGACCCCCCAGGCACGATATTTAAAGGAATTTTTCATTTTTATTGTTTACCTTTGAGTGATGTTAGAATCACTCCACCTTTAAAAATAGTGTTTTTTTTCATTGATTCCCGTCCCCCAGTGCAGTACCCGGCCCCCATACACTTTTTCATGGCCAACAAATTGCATATAAGCCTTCAAAATGGGATCGATTGATTGTTAAAGTTCTACCCCCATAGACTTTCATTGAGTTCCAGCTCGAATTCGAACCAAACATGGGGGTGTGTGGCCCATCACTACTGTCTATCTATCTATCTATCTAATCTCCTGAGCAGGTTTCAGTCCCCGAAGAAGCGGATTGGCCCTTTTCGGTGTCCGTTATACTTTGCACTGTACATGACTCGGGGCCGACAAGCAGTGCTGGAACACACTGGAGCCTTTTAGCGTCCTGCGACCCCCTAAAATCCCCTATTAAGAGTCAGTTGTCACCGCTCCGCCGTGACTCTAATCTCTCCATTAGGGACTTTTCACCTATGTCGTCTGCTCTGGACAATGAACGCACTTAGAGGAACGCAGCAGATTT